>NW_024081581.1:0-87762 GCF_003009895.1 Hyaena hyaena
GTTGGTTGCACTCTTCAACCCAGGCCAGTTCCAATCTCCAAATCCCCGTCCACGCGCCCCACTGAAATTGCCTTAGACACAGCTTCCCAGGCAACCCCCTCGGGCAATTCCAGACCCCCTGCGGAGCTCTGGGGGCGGAGTCAGAATCGCTGCTTCCTTCTCTGGGTCAGGCTGGTGCGCAGGGGCGGGGGCTTGCCCGCAGGGTGTTCTGACCCCGAGCTCTGTTAGAAGTCTCTCTTAGTGGATTCTGCGTCCTTTTTCTCCCAATCTCTCAGGTTTTGTAAGGTTTCCAATGGCTTCAGATCTTTTCTGTGTGATGTATGGGCGCGAGTGCAAGTATGAAGCTCCTTACTTCTCTGCCATCTTGCCCTCTCCCGGTGTTCATTTCTAACATTGTATCTGTGGTGCAGAAAATAAGTTTGAATTAAAAAAATTAAATATAAAATAATAATCTTTAGTACTTTTCTCACTCCAGTCCATTCTCAATATAATATACATTCTGCCTAAAGCATGATTTCCCTCAAAGGAATTTAACCTTACTACAAAATAAAAATTTTAAGCTTTTACCATCCAATAAATAATACTGCCCCGTTTCTAGCTATGTCATATCTATTCCCATTGTCTCCTTTGTTTATCCTCTATTTACATATAGAACTTAAGTTTCTGAATTTTACCTAAAATTGCTATATAATTTATCCATTAAAATTTGCATCCATACTCTTTAAAATGCCTCCTTATTCTTTCTATCATTAGCTACTCTCAAGATTTAAAATTATTACTTGTCTTCAATAAACAATAAAATTAAATGTCTCAGGCTTTAATGTTTTACCATGAGTAGCAGTGAGAGAATGGAAAGAAAAAAAAAGATTCAGGAATCACTGTAGCAGTCAAATCGACAGCTATGTGTTCAGTATGAAGCATTTTTAGAGAAGAGATCAACAATCAGTGTAAGATTTAAAGGATGGACATCTGAGAGAGTGGTGGTGACATACACAAAAATGAAAAGATTAGAAGATATGGTTTATTCAGAATTGGGAAAAGAGTAAGGTTGGACTTTGAAATGCTGAGTTTGTATTAGCAGTAAGCCAAATGGCAAATGGTTGAAAATGTAGTTTATAATCTTATGGAAGAGGTCAGAAATCAAAATACATACATTGAACTCAATTCACCAAATTCTATAGAATATTCTATGCCAGAGTATTTTCTGAGGAAGAGAGCCATATATAAAATTAAATTGAGCTTGTCTCTAGGAATTCTTTGTTCTGAGTAAGGAGAAAGATATTTATATATATAACTACTTGTAAAGAATTATATGGAAACATCTAGATATGGTATTGGAAATCTTTGTGAAGACACAGTTTAATTTGCCTTGGTGGTTTGGGTAAAGCCATGGAAAGCCATGGAGTTGCAGACAATAAAATTGACAACCAAGTATCACTCATCCATCTGTAGCTATTGCCTTTCCCTATATTGTACCACTTTGTGCAATGATAATTTAATAACAACATGGGACTCCTCTATATATGCTGTTTTTAATACTGTGTATTCTTACTAATTCTGTCTTTTATAGACTTGGCTCCATTACCACTTTCTCATTAAAGTCTTCCTTATTCTCTTGGTGTGTGTTTCTCTTATGAGTTCTTCTTATGAGACCCTATAATCACTGCTATTTTAATATTATTAAATAGTGTTAAAATTATTTGTTTGCTAAATCTCTCATTAGAGTCCAAACTAATTAAGGGAAAGGCTGATTTTATCTCTAAATCCCTTGAGTCTACTATAATACTTGACAACTATAGATGTGTAATAAATCTTTTTGGAAAAAGGAAAAGGAAATAAACAAAAGAAGAAAGTATAGAAGGAGAAATAAAGGGAGGCAGGAATATACAGATTAAGAAATCCTCATGAGCAGAGCCTGAAATTGCTAGGGTGATAAAACAGTTACTATAGAGAAATAAATGAAAATGATGTAATGGTCTAGGAAAGGAGTGTAAAAGAAAATTAGAGAACAGTTTACTGTACATTGATTTAATGAAAAGGAAGGAAAAGCCTTTATTTCAGTTTTTTTTTTTAAATGTTTTATTTATTTCTAGGAGAGAGAGAGCGTGAGCAGGGGAGGGTCAGAGAGAGAGGGAGTCACAGACTGAAACAGGCTCCAGGCTCTGAGCTGGCAGTCAGCACAGAGCCCGATGCGGGGCTCAAACCCATCAACCGTGAGATCATGACCTAAGCGAAAGTCGGACGCTTAACTGACTAAGCCACCCAGGCGCCCCGAAATGCCTTTATTTCAATATATGTATATGCACATATTTAAGTATTATGGGAGCTAGGGGACTGATGGAGAAATATGGTCAATAAGTCAGATTTCTATAGAGCCGAGACTGTAGTTATGAAGTCACAAGTGGGATGTCAGTAAAAATGACAGACTAGGGAGTTTGAAGAGTCCAAGTTCCATAAAATACCTCCCCTCCAACAAAACAAAAACTGATAGAATCAATTTTGTCAGAATTCCGGAAAATAATAGATGTTTTACAGCAGCAACAACAAAATATGCTGGATCAAGAAAAAGGTAGCTTTAACCTGGTAGGAGAACTTTGTGATGTTTTAACATAATTTCCCCCCATTCTTCTCTGTCCTCACCATGACTGTTCTTGAAGACATCAGCCCATATTCCCTATAAATTCCTTAAAGGACTGATACAATGCACTTGCCTTTGTTTCTCCTAACTTGGATCTCTTTCCAGACATAAAGACAGCTACATGGAGGACATTACTCAAAAAATGTTAAAAGACACATCAACAGACCGTAGCCACCTGAGGTACAAGATTACAGATGAGAACAAAATAACATGCTGAAAGCCTAGGAGGAAAAGCTGGGGAGAGAATTATCTTGGAGGTTTGAAATTCTCTTGGGTATAATAGGAAACATAAAATGCTAGATGCATAAGCAGGGAAGGAGATATGCTCATACAAGACCTGAAAAGACACTGGATCAAGTCCAGCTGATCTTTATGCTGAGCACAAATAGGAAGTGAATGCTAAGGCAGAATTGTAAATGTCCTGACTGCACTTTGAAGAAATACCCCAGCAAGGAGCATATCAGCAAAGACAAAGAAAGTGTTGGTTTTTGTTTGTGTGTGTTTCAAACATTTAAGGAAATCACTGTCAAATGACTAGCTGACTGCAACCTAAAGGGTCTGGGACATCAAAAATCACACATGACAAAGAATACGGTTTTTAAAAAAATAGTTCAGAAAAGTTACTAAGCAAACAACTGCAAAGGACAGCAAACAACAAAAACCAACCCTGAGGAACAAGAAGAATCTGGTTTCCAGAATTACCACATTAAATATTCAAAATACCTTTGTATGAAACACCCAAAGAAACAAGAAAGTACAAACCATTCGGAGGAAAAAAGAGAAATTAACAGTAAAATTTCCCTAATAAAAGACAGATGTTGCATTTGCTCCATAAGGATTATAAATCGTCTGTCTTAAATATGCTCATAGAACACAAGGAAATAATTTAACAAGAACTAAAGTAAACCAGGAGAATGTTGTCGCAACAAAATATTAGTAAAAATGCATACATTTTAAAAGGAAGTAAATAGAAATCTGGGAGCTTAAAGTATCCACAACCGAAGTGAAAAATTCATTACATGGGTTCATTAACAGATTTGAGGAAGAAAGACTCAGCAAATGAGAAAGGATGAAAAAGGTACTCCATTCAACTACTGACCAAAAGTGAGCTGAGAGGCTTACTAATACCAGAAAAAAAAAAAAAATAGACCTTAAGTCAAAAAGTATTAAGAGACAAAGAAGGACATTGTACAATGATAAAACTATGAATTAATTAAGAAGATACAAAATTTTAAACATATACATAATACCAAGCCCCAAATTATCTGAAGCAAAAACTGGTACAAGTGAAAAGCTCTGTTGGTTATGGGTCCAACTTCAGCTCAGGTCATGCTCACATAGCCCAAGGATTCAAGCCCCACGTTGGGCTCTGTGCTAACAGCTCAGAACCTGTAGCTTGCTTCTGATTCTGTGTTTCCCTCTTTCTTTGCCCCTCTCCTGCTCATGCTCTGTCTCTCAAAAATAAATAAACATTGAAAATTTTTAATAAAATGATAGAATTGAAAGGAGTAATAGACTGTTCTACAATAATAGTTGGAGACTTCAGTATTCTGTTTTTAGTAACAGAACAACCAGACAGGATATTAATAGGGATAGAGAGGTCTTGAATAACGGTATAAACCAAGTAGATTTAACAGATATACACAGAACTCTACATACAAATCAAAAAAATAGAAATTCTTCTCAAGTGCACATGGGTTATTCTCCAGGATAAACCATACGTTAGAGCACAAAACCAGTCTCAATAGATTTAGTAAAATATGTATCAAACAAAGTATATTTTGTGATTACAGTGGGATGAAACTGTAAGTCAACAACAGAAGAAAAACTAGAAAATTCACAAATACAAAGAAATTAAACATCATACTCTTAAACAAGTAATAGCTTACCAAATACATAGTAAGAAAAAATTAGAAAATACCTGTAGCTAAATGAAAACCAAAGCACCTGCTCCCAAAATTATAGGATGCAGTAAAAGCAGTGCTAAGAGGGAAATTTATAGCTTTAAAAGTTGACATTAATGCAGAAGAATGATCACAATTCAAACACCTAATTTTTTATATTAAGGAAGTACAAAAAGAAGGGCAAATTAAACCCAAGCTGGGAGAAATAAAAAAAAGAGGATGGTCGTATAATTTTATAGAAAGAAAGAGGATTTTAAGATTGTAATATAAACAATTGTATGCCAACAAATTGGATAACCTGGATGAAATGGACAATTTCATAGAAATACACACATTGCCAAAAGTGCGTTAAAAAGAAATAGACATCTGCAAAGATATATAATTAGTAAAAAGATAGAATCAGTAATAAAAAAATCTCCCAACAAAGAAAAGCTCAAGACTAGATGGCTTTACTGATGAATTCTACCAAACATTTCAAGTTAAATCAACACCATTTCTTTCCAAACTCTTCCAAAAAATAGAAGATGAAAGAACCCTTCCTAAACCATTTTATGCAACCACATTATCCTGATACCAAAGGCAGATAAAGACATCACAAGGAAAAAACAAACAAAACAAAAGTGTAAACACAGACAAATTCCTTTATGAATACAAATGCTGAAACTTTCAGTGAGATATACACTGAGAATATGGGCTGATATTATATTTATTATTGAATTCAGTAACATATTGTAAAAGTTTATACACAACGATCAAGTGGGATTGATTCCAGGGGCCAAGGGTAGTTGAACATACAAAAATAAATAAAATACACATTAATAAGATGAAGAAAAAGAACCACATGATTATCTGAGTTGATGAAGAAGAAGCAGTTTTCCAAAATCGAACATCTTCTCATGATTAGAAACACATAATAAAGAAGAAGTAGAAGGAAACTTCTCTACCCAATCTAGGGCATCTATGAAAAACTCAACAGCTAATATAATTCCCAATGGTGAAACACACAACTTTCCAGATTAGATCAAGAACAAGACAAAGATACTGCTTTCACCACTTTTATTTAACATTTTATAGGAAGTTCTAGCCAATGCAATTAGGAAAGACAAAAAAAAAAAATAGATCCAAAATGGAAAAAAAAAGAAAGAAATAACACTATCTTTTTTTCATGGATCATATATCTTTAATGTAGAAAATCCTAAAGAATCCACAAACTACTAGTTCTCGCACACAAATTCAGGAGAGCTACAGAATACAAGATCAACAAGTAAAAATCAGTTGGATTTCTGTACACTAGCAGTGAAAAATTTGAAAATAAAATTAGAGAAACAATTCTCTTTGTAATAGCATCAAAAAGAATAAAATCCTCAGGGCACCTGGGTGGTTCATTCAGTTAAGCTTCCAACTCTTGGTTTTGGTTCAGGTCATGATCTCATGATTTGTGAGATGGAGACCCCAGTCAGGGTCTATTCTGGTGACAAGTAGCTCCCTGTCTTTCTTCCTTTTGCTTGCTTTCTTTTTCTCTCTCAAAATAAATACATAGTTAAATAAAATTTAAAAATAAAATACTTAGCAATTAATTTAACCAAGGATGTGGAAGACAAGTGGAATTAACATTGTTGCAAGAAATTGAAGAAGTCAGAAGTAAATGGAAAGGCATTCAATGTTTATGGACCAGAAGACAATATCGTTAAGAAGACAACACTTCCCCAACCAATCTACACAGTTCTCCAACCCCTGCGTATCCTAAAATCCAGATATAATTACAGGGAACTCTGAAAAGCCAAAACCTTTTTTAAAATTTTATAATGTTTATTTATTTTTGGGGGGGGGAGAGAGAGAGACAGCACAAGCAGGAGAGGGGTAGAGAGAGAGGAGACACAGAATCCAAAACAGGCTCCAGGCTCTGAGCTGACAGCACAGAGCCCAATGTGGAGCTTAAACCCATGAACTGTGAGATCGTGACCTGAGATGAAGTCAGATGCTTAACCAACAGAGCTACCCAGGCACCCCCAAAACAATCTTTAAAAGGAAAAACAAACTGGAAGATTCACACTTTCCCATTTCAAAATTTACTACAAAGCTATATTCAGTAATGTGTGGTACTGGTGTAAGATAGATGCATAAAACACTGGAATACAATTGAGAGTTCGGAAATAAACCTTACATTTTTATTCAAATAATTTTTCACAAGAGCATCAAGATCATTTAATAGGAAAAGTAAAGTCTCTTAAACTAATGATGCTGGGACAACTAAATTTCCATGTGTAAAATAATACAGACCCTACCTTATGCCATATAAAAAATTAACTCAAATGAATTAAAGACCTAAATGTAAGAGCTACAATTATAAAAATATTAGAAGAAAATATAAATCTTCTGGATCTTTTATTTGGCAATGGATTCTTAGATGTAAAGCAAAAGTAATAACAAAAAGATAGGTAAAATGGACTTTGTCAAAATTAAAAACTTTACACATCAAAAGACACTATGACATAGTGAAAAGACAACTTATAGAATGGAAGAAAATATTTGTGAATCATCTATCTGATAAATAGCTAGTATCCAGAATATATTAATAACTATTACAACTCAACAAGAAAAAGACAATTAAAAATTGGTCAATGAATTTGAAAAGATAATTCTCCAATGTAGATAATCAAATGGCCAACAAGCACATAAAAAAGATGTTTAACATCATTAATTATTAGTGAGTTGCAGATCAAAACCAAACTGAAATACCATTCTACACTTACTAAGATGGCTATAATTTTTTTAAAAAATGGAAAACAAGGGTTGGCAAGGATGTGGAGAAACAGGAATACTTGTACATTGCTGTTGGAAATACAAAATTGTGCAGTCACTTTGGAAAACAATTTGCAAGTTCTTCAATAATTTAAACAATATATTACCATATAATTCAGCAATTTCACTCTTAGTTATATACTGAAAAGAATTCAAAATAGTAATCAAACAAATACTTGTACAAAAAAGTTCATAGGAGCACTATTCACAACAGACAGAAAGAGAAAACAACTCAGACAGTGGTTGAATGGATGAGCAAAATATTTTACAGCCATACAGTGGGATAGTTTTTATCCATAAAAATGAATAAAGCATTACTTATACAATCTATAATGTAGATGAACATTGAAAACACTATGCTGAGTAAACCCAGACATGGAAAACCACATATTGGATGATTCTATTGATTTAAAATGTCCAGAATACCTAAGTCCCTAGGTACAGAAAAAATATTATTGGTTACCAGGAGTTGAGGAAAAGGGGAAAATAGAAAAATACAGTTTAATGAATATAGAGTCTCCTTTGAAGTGATGAGAATATTTTGGAAGTAGACAGTAGTGATGATTGTACAGCATTGAGATGATATGAAATGCTACTGAACTGAACTTTCAAATGGTTAATTTATGTTATATAAATTTTATCTCAATAAAATAATTGTCACCAGTGACCTTTGAGAGAGAATCTTTAGAGCTAATTGAATGCAAAAATCAAATAACTGTAAGTCCTCTGGCAAGTTTCTTCAAATTTTTAAAGCTCAAGAAAGTGGAATAAATGAGAGTAATTCATAGAGATATTTTGAAAATTTAAATAAGGTCATAAATATGAGACATCACATTATACAAAATAGTGAGTTTTCAGTAAAACTTATGTATCTTAAGTACTATATTAAAAACAATGGCTAGTGAGAAAGAACAGGTAGTCATGACAATTTTATAGACTTGACCTTCAGCAAACTTGGTATTAGAGAGAGGAAAAAATATCCCATAATACAGGAAGAGTTTTTTAAGTATAACTAAGATAGAAGAATATGGAAAGCCATTGGGATAGAAAGAATAGAAAGAGAAATTGAAAATGCAAATGAGAGATGAGAAAGTTAATGGAATGAGCTCTAAAAGGAGGTGGAAGTGGATAGGATTAAAGGAATTTTGAAAATAAGAAATAACAGTTCTCATTAAAAAAAAAAAGAAAAGAAAAGAAACAAAAAGAAAAGAAAAAGAAAAGAAAAGAAAAAGAATATTAAAATTCCCAATAGGTTGAGTTACCAAGAATTTGCATTGGCCCTGACTAGTGTGGTCATATAAGCTTCTCCAGCTAACATGATTTGTGAGGGAAAGGGAAAAGCACAGAGCAAGGGGCATCTCACAGTTAGACTCAGGAAAAGAGCAAAGGGATAGAGTACATTTTAGTGAATCCACTTTCTAGAGAGTACAAATAATTGATTTCAACTGAAAGAGCCAGAAAGAGAATAATCAGCTAGGAAGATAAGGAGGCGTTGGCTTCATGATAATAAGGAGTCAGATTTAGATGAAAAGTAGTAGAAAAGTCCATTGTAGTCAGAGCGGGGGGTTCAGAGTTTCAATCTTGCATTTAGTAAATCCTCAAGTAATAAAGAATGCTTAAGTTCTGTGTTCTTGGTGTGTAATGGAACAAACGTTTCAGTTTAACAATTATTGACTGTGAGCTTTGTGTCAGAAATTGTGGAAATTGCTAAGAGAAGGATGTAGACAAAAGCTACCCTCTAATTACTAATATCTAATATGAAAGAATTACAAATGTAAAATTTCAATATACTGTGGAAAGTGTTATAATGGAAGGCATACACAAAGTGTTTAAGGAGCATCAAGGAGGGCTCACTAGGACAAGTGAGGTCTAAATTGAGTCTTATGGAATGGTTAATATTTATTCAGAGTCTGAATGGTTTTCAGGCAGAATGAAATAATACATAGAGAGGTGATCAGTAATGGGAGGGAACTGGAGCTAGATGCAGGAACCACTAGAACCCAAGTATAAGAGAAGCACCTTCAATCACCTTCTACTCAACCAGACTAATTCTCTCCATTCCCTTTGTAATATATGCCAATCTGTGCCCATCACACAGTAATGCTTGTTACTGTTAACTTTCCTACTCAGTGGGCTTGTTCAGAATGTTGTTTTTTCCACTAGCCGAGCTAATGCTTAGGAAGAGTCAGTTCTATTTTGTTTCAAACCTCACCTATAACAATTATTAATGCATTAAGATAATTACATTAAATTTTAAATCATGATATTCATTGATACAAAAAGTCATTAACATGATAAGAATCAGTAAAGAATTTTGCTGTTGAATTAGATGTGGGTTAAACAAGTAGAAATTATTGGGAAAACATTAACTAATTGAAAATCCAAGTTGCTGCTCAAATGCCTTGAGATTATTATGTTAAAGATTCTGACTAGAAATCATAGATGCTTTATGTCTGACTCATGCAAAAATATTAATAATAATTCAAACCAGCTGACCTATTTAAAGATGAGATGATAGGTCTACATTAGAAGATAAGTAAATGAATGTGTACTTACAAGCTTTAAGACACCTAAAATATTTATTTATTATACTTAATGACTCCATCTTTAACTGATTTTTATAATTGAGTAACTATGTGTTCTCATTGTGTTGGTAAGAAGTGCTTCTATTCTATTGGTAAGCATTAAGTATAAGGACAGGAAGTAAAATAAATTAGTCCATCTTATCTTGAATGGGCTTTGATGAAATGCTGAGCAATATAGCACAGTGTACTGAACAAAAATATAATTAACAAATAGTTGCTGAATGAAAACAATGTAAAGTTTAGAATTTAACTTACAGGCAATGGCAAAACATTAATAGGTTTTAGCAAGTGAGATTGTGTTTACATCGATTATTCTTTCCTTTGGAGTGGATAACACATTTAAGGTGTGACCAAATGGGTGTTAGAAAATGGAGGAGACTATTATAAATATCCATGTGAGATCCAATTAGGGCCTAAAAACCAGTTAAATTTAATAAGGGTTCATTTTCTTTTATTTTTTTAAGGTTTTATTTATTTTTCAGAGAGCACAAGCTGGGGAGGGACAGAGAGAGGGGAAAGAGTATCTGAAGTGGGCTCTACTCTGACAGCAGACAACCCAATGTGAGGCTTGGACTCACAAACTGCCAGATTATTACTTGAGCCAAAGTCATATGCCACCCAGGTGCCCCAGTAAGGGTTCATTTCATTTACTATACACTTAACTAATAGTTATTGCACAGATACAATATGCCAGATTTAGGATAAGGACCTGAAGGTTCATTTACGAATCAGACAGCATGAAACATGTATTTGTATATCTTTTCATCCTAGTATAACATACAGCTAAAAGTTAGGTATTGCTGTTATGCTAACACTTGCAATGATGGAAGAGATATAGTTTGCTATGGATACCAATTGGAGGAGAATCTGATAGAATGATGTATAATCTGGTAGGCTTCTTAGAGGAAGTGAGCTCTGTGGTCAAGTTTAAAGAAAGAATCCAATTTAACCAAGCAAAGAGAATACAGAAGAGGTCTTCTAAAGACAAAGACTGTGTGAAAACTTAGAGGTAAAGGAGAGCAAGAATGAAATCAACAGAATGGAGTGTATGGATTGTTAATGGGGAGGGGAAGTAATGGGAAGAGGTGAATATATAACATGAATATATAAACAGAGGTCGGATAAAGGTAAAATTAGCTTTGCTAAGTATTTAGAGCTCTGTAGTAAGGAATATCAGGAGCCATTGCAATGTATAAATAAGTATGTTATGTGGTTAATTTTAGTTTATGAAGCTCATTCTGATTATAAAAAAAACAATGGCTAAAAAGATAACAAGAGTTTAAGCAAGCAGTTTAGAAGCTATTGCCATGATCTGTGTGGCTAGAGCTTGTTGATAGGGCTGAAACATCATCAGTGGGGTAAAAATTATATAATAATAAAAGGTGACATTTATTGAGTACTTACCATATACCAAGAACATGCTAAACACCTTTAAACTTTTAAATTACCCTTTAAAATAAGCTATAGTGTAGTCTTGCTATTATTTTTATCTATAGATGATGATATTCAGATTTAAAGACATTAACTTTCCCAAGATTACAGAGTGAATAAGGGTTAAAGAGTACTATCATAGTTATGTCAAGTTATTTCTGTACAGAGTACAATGCTTACAAAATTATTGGAAGAGCTGACAAAACTGATGTAGCTTTAGCCACCAGAAGTGAAATCAGAACAATAGACAAATGTTGTTCTACCTACCTAGAGGTCAATCCTAAAGTGGTAATGGAATCACCTACCCATTGCTGCTTCCAAGAATTCCTCTGGCTGTGCAGGAAATGGGCAAACGGACACTCATAACTATAATTAAGGGATCAGGAAGGCAGATAAAGCACTGCCCTCTGCCGCTACCACCACTGCCCTGATGCTTCTTATCATGGAAGAGGCTGAGGAATGGACTCTGGAATTCTACTGTAGAGAAACCTCAGAGATTCATGGCTTTGCAAGTTTCTCAGAAATTGCTCAAGAAGAATCAGATATGGCATCTGTTCTACTTCCATCTTCCAAATCTCACTCTGTGCATCTAATTGATCCAATACCAAACTGCAAGGGCGTGTGGAAAATGTAGTTTTTAACTTTTCAACATCTCCAATTAGGAGATGGGTAGGGAAAAGGGGATAGGTAAGTCAGCTATAAAGGGACAAGAGGGAAATCATAGAAGATACCTAGAAGGCTACAGTAAAAATTCAAATAAAAGGCATTCATGGCTTAGACCAGAATGGTAGCAGTAAAGGCAGTGAGAAGTAGTTTAGTTTGGAATATATTTAGAAGGTAAAACTACTGAGATATGCTGGTGCATTAAGTGAGAAATATAAAAGAAAGAATAGTCCATGATAACTAATATTTTGAGCTGAAGTAAATGGAAAACTGGAATTGCCATTTGCCGAGGTGGAGAAACTGAAGATCAGATTTGGATGAGGAGGTGGGGGGAGAAAGCTTAGGAGCTAACTTTTAAATAATAAGTTGAAAATGTCTTTTAAACATCTAAGGGGAGATGTCAAGTAGACAGAAAGTATGTCTGAAGTTCAGTGTGAGTTCAGTGGCAGAAAATAAATTTGGAAGACATCATCTCCTATAATTTAAAAAATATAATTGTATGAAAGACAAAAAGTTTAATAACTTTTAGTCTGCACATGTTTTAAGAAATCTATCCTCACTTTGTTTTAACATTAGTAAGTTGTTACTGCAACACAAGTGTACGATTCTGTCTGACAGTGCAAACAGAATGATATAAATAAAACTGAATGCCACATATGAATGAGGAAGATATCTCCATGTTGGAATGGAATTCAGATCAACTCATGATCAAACATGATCAGACTATTGCTCAGGACAATATGCAGATTATAGAAGTCTGAAGTGATTCAAGTTCAGCAAGAGACACAAAAAGAGTTAACAAGTCTCTTGGGTCAGGAGAAGTAAAGGAAGATGGTGCATTGTATGTTTAAAAAATGATTTACAAAAGAATCAGTCAGAAGGCAAAGAAAAAGCTGTATTCTAAAAATGAATTGTGAAGAAAAGTGAAGCAAAACCACATTGATTTTATGCACATTGTCATGCAGTGTTTACTAAAAGAGAAAAGGGTTTCCCAGCTCTTGTGATAGATAAAGAGATTATTCTAAATCTTAATATTCTCTCTTTTGTGTTCAACATGTAAAAATAATAAAGATTAAAGTAATTGATGGTAGGTAATATGATAAAAAGTTCATAGGTCACCCTGTTGCATTTTGCGCTCTGCTGCTTTGATTCTGCTGCTGTCTCCTTTCCTTGCAGCATTATTTATTCAATCTGTTTAGTTTGCTTTACAGGCTGTGGCAGCATTCACAGGGTGGACCTATTGAACCAAGCCGTAATAGATGTAATACATCAATACATTTGAGCTGAACAGCTTTAATTAGGCCTTCCCGGTCATTTCATCAATTCAGTTGAGTACCATTGGGATTTGGATAACACCGAGCCTCCTGTCGAGCATGAGAATTACAGCACTCCAGCAGGGCTCCACCAGTCACAGAGCAAGGTTAGGCAATCAACGATAATTCACACAGGGAAGTGCTCTGCGCCCAACCCATAAACTTGCCCTTACAGTAATATCTTTGAAATCCTAAAACCTTCACACCCAAGTGTCAATTCGGAATGCAAGCTGTCTTAAAACCCCTCAAACAGACACATAAAGCTCTTTTCCTGCTCAATAGGAGAACAGAAGTTTACCTCGTTGCTGCTGACATACATGTATAATCAAGATACCATTTCTGTAGCAGTTAGGTTGATGGATAGGATCTAAAAAGATGCAAAAACTGTGCTGGGTGTAAAATTTTATGTATACAATTTGAACTTTCAGTAACACAGCTGGTTTATATTTTGTTCTGTACCTGTCACATACAGCCCAGAATAAATATGCTGAAAGTAACTTGATACAGAAAATCTACACATATGAATAGTACATCAGGCCCAAACCATGTCTGGAAAAGGATAAACTACTTTACACACAATTTTGGCATGAGTCATGGCTAATTTTCACCTACAAAATATCTTCAAAAAGAAATCCCAAAGATGAAAAGGAACATTGGTCAGTATTGTTCGCCAAAATCCAGGTAGCAGACATTTTCACATATGTAGAAATGCATCCAAATAATCTGATGTCCTTTTTCTATAAGGTGTACAGTTTGGAGACATCAATTTGTCAAGAACACCCAATAAAGATTTATTGGGGAAGAATCAACTAACACTATAGGTACAGCCTTATTGGTCATGGGCAGCACAGGAAACTGACCTGCCCATAGTGTTCTGACTGAAAATCCACATCAAGGAAATCATTAGATTTTGAAAACAGAAGGAATGGGCCAAGTGTATTAGACTGAGGTCTCCAGTTCTCCAAATGCCAAGGAATAAATCAGCAGAATAATTGGGAATACCATATCCTAGGAAAAATAGTAAGAGGTCTTTACCAGGTAGTCTAACAAGGCTCTCCTCATTCTTTTTCATCTAATGGAACCTTTCCACCAGGGTAAATATACTGGACACCTGGCTTGTGCTACAGCCACATCTGCTGAAGTTTGGGAGCAGAACCTGCTTCATGCGACCATAAGTCAAGTGGCAGTGAGTCCAATTTATTATGGGTATGGAAGTTTTAAATTATGTATGTTTACTGAAATGACAAAGGGAATGGAATGTTCCTTTAAAAAATTTAACCATGTTGAAACTGTTTTTGTAAAAAAGGAAAAAGGTAGTTATACAAAATTAGAACATAGGAACTAGCAAAAGGATAAATGATTTTCTTACTTTAAAAATTAACCAAATTTTTATGAGCTTAAAGGGTTATGGCATTTACATTTGAAAATAATACTAGACATAATATAGGTTAATTTGAAATCCTCTTTCTATTAGCTGAAAACAAGAAAACCAAATTAGTCTTAATTGTGCCTTGTTTAACTTGACCATTTAAATTAGAGATTCTTTGCTAATCTAGATGCTTTTATAGTCCCCACATCTTTTCACATAGAACTTTTTTTTTACTTGACTTCTTTGACCCATGGAATATTTTCAAATGACATTTTTTTCTTTGGAAATGGTAGGAATGATGCTACAATTAATTATACTTGTGGGTCTCTGTGACTATTTGAGTCTCTACAATGTTCAAAACCACAATACTGATATTTGTCATTCATGTATATGGCTAGCAAATAGTATTAGTTCATTTGTTTTAATATAAAAGAAAATAATACAGCTGGATTATAAGAGAGAGAATATAAATCTAATAGATATGTCAAAATGGACAGAAATATTAAGTAAAATTGTAGTAGCATTTAACTCCTCTTATTTTAATATTCTTTTTTAAGTTTGATAATGAATTGGCCAGATAATAAATGTTGGGCTATTACACATGGAAGAAGCATTATATCAAGAAATGTAATTACAAATTTTATTAATGCCAATTATAAAAATAATCTTTTAAAATGTTAAAAGATGGGTTTTCTAATGCACACCAGTGACTTATAGCAAGGGTGATTAGAATACATAAAACATAATTATTGTGCAGTTGAATCCAAAAATCCTCTATTGAATGTTTTCTTCAATGTTTTCAAGGATATCCTTCCCACTTCATCATGGTTCCCTGGCACATAAATTATTGTGGTTACTTATAGCACTCTGAAAAAACATTTAGATATAGTCCCAACACCTACAATATGCTCCTTCTATAACTCTTAAAATCCTACATTTCCTATTTGAATGGATTTATATTTAGATTTATATGTGATGTATATCTTGTATGAAAAACATATATGCTTAACATATATATAACATATCGATACACATCTATTTTATATATATACATGTACTTTTATATATATGTGCACACATACATATATATGTTTATCCCTTACACTCTATCAAAATGACATATGAAATCTAATATATTAGAGAAAACATTGCAGTGGTAACTAAAATATTTTTTTATTAATTTCTTTTAAAGTTTTATTTATTTCTGAGAGAGAGAGAGAAAGGGACAGCATGATCAGGAGAGGCTCAGAGAGAGAGGGAGACACAAAATCCGAAACAGGCTCCAGGTTCCAGTCTCTGAGCTAGCTGTCAGCACAGAGCCCAATGGCGGGCTTGAACCCACAAACCATGAGATCATGACCTGAGCTGAAGTCAGATGCTTAACCAACTGAGCCACCCAGGCACCCCTAAAATCTTTTAAGTTCTAATTGTTTTTCAACCTTAAAGCAAATAAACTAATGTAGAAAAATTTTCTTAAAATAATTTTTAGTAACTAAGTTAATATTGGTTGTCGTAAAAGTTCAAAAAGTAAAATGTTTAGAGAAAAAATTAAACATTCCTCTTCCTCAGCATACCCCTAGGGATAACCACTGCTATCGGTTTGTATATATCCTTTTTGATATTTGAAATCCATGTTTTAATATTAAATAAGTAAAATAAAACATATACACTTATATTTGTTGTTTTGCAACTATCTTCATTAATTTTTTAAGGGAAATTAATACCGTGACATTTAGATTTACCTCATTCTTACTAAATATATTTGTATTGCACTATGTGCGTATACCACTGTTCATTTACTTGATCTCCTTTTTAAAAAAAATGTTATTGTTTTATTTAAAATTTTATTTATACTTAAATAAATTTTTATTTCACTAGTACAAATTGTGCTATACTATATACTTGGAATATATAACAACATTTTTGGAAATATTTCAGTGTGTTAAATTCTTTTATTTCTAATGTGTATGTCTAGCTTTTATTTAATAAATTTTCTATTACATTTAATAGATTTCCCAATTCTGCTTCAAAAGTATCACCCTAATTAACACCACTATAAAAAGTATATGTAAGTGCCATTTCTCCCAAATTTGCTAGCATGATATATTAGTAATATATCTATAAAATACATTTTAGATATTTTTTCCCAGTGTATACTCGTTCTGTTTCATTTATTGTGTCTTTTCCCAATTAAAAAGTTTTTTCTCTGGTCAGCTTAATTGATATGCTCCCTGTGTCTTTGGTGTTTTATGTCACATTTTAAACAGTGTTTTCCACTCCAAGATTATAAAAGTATTTTCTTAGTTCCAAGTTTCTGGAAGCAGGGTCTGAGTGGGGTTTCTAGTGAAGTGTTTTATTGGGGACGATATCTGAAGAAACTTTAAAGGCATGAGAGAAGCAGGGTAGGGAAAGGGGAGAAGTTGAGCAAGCTATGAATTCAGGTGACAACTGGTTAATTCCACATGGAGCTCTAGGATGTGAATTATACCATAAAGGTTGTCCTGATTTAAGACGGGTGAATAGAGCCCTTGCATCCCATCATCAGTGACTGATTTCTGAGCTGGGGGAGAAGCATAAATGCAAGAGACTCCCTAACCAAGTGACACTATTCTCACAGAGAAGGGTAATTCTCCAGAGAACACTGCAGGTATGAACCATTAGTAACAGGCTGTGCAAGAACAAGAAGTCACCAAATCTCTGGGCAGGGCACTGGCACCTTTTGCTGTAAGTGTGCTCCTGCATTTTCTTCAATTAGTTGTACAGACTGGTAGATACAGTTTTTGTTTGTTTGTTTGTTTTTGTTTTTTGTTTTTTATTTTAAGAAAGCTATGCCTTCTGGAACATTTTATTGTGTAGCCTGAGATATTATTTTTTCCCAGAGATCACTAAGTGTACAAACAGCATCAATTAAATAATCAATGCTTTCCCCCCATAAATTCAAAATAGAGCATTTACCATATATCAAATTCCCACATGCAGATCAGTTTTTAGACTCTAAATTGTGGTCTACTGACATATTTTGTCATTACTGTTCTCATCCCATATTGCCTCAATTATGTGGTTTTTAATCTCTTACAAAAAGTCCCCTGACATTATTCTTTTTACCCACATCTGGCTATTTTATCTTTGTTTTGGGGGGATAATATGTAATGCAATTGAAGTCTTTACTTAGATTAAATTTGATTTATTGTTCATGCTTAGGCTGGAAATAAATCACCAGGCAACAAGCAGAATTAAAATATAAAGAAACAAAAGTTCAGTTATATGTGTTGTTAGGACCAAATATCCGATCTCTGCATCATGCTGAAAGCCATGTGTTGCACTAATATTTCTATTTCAGACCTGGATAATTTTAGACTTCAGCAACAGTAATATTGTACAATAGTATGATTCAGAATCCAGGACATAAGTAGTGATTCTCAGATGCCTTGAACAATAACAGGAGAAATTTCCTATGAAATGATAGCATGCACAGATTTATAAAATACACGAGGAAGTCCAATGCCATGAAAGATATTCTATGAAACAACAAGCTGGAGAATATATGTTCAGGAAATTGACATTAATAGAAAAATTAGATGGACCCTGTAAAATGGATTCATTTCAGTATTCCAAGAAAGAAAAAAAATGAATGAATCTCTATAAACAAGAACATGGATATATAAAATAAAAAGAACTAAAAGAACAGATAGAAATCATGAAGATTAAAATTTTAATTGCCAGAAAAAATTCAAATGATTACTTAAATATTGACTAGTCACTGCCAGAGAGAAAATTATAAATTAAAAGAGAGAGAAAGGAAAATAAAAGAATATGTCATAGCCAGATTTCTTCAATTGCTACATTAACAAGAAATTTAAGAGAGATGAAAGGTGGAGTGTGAAGCCCCAGTATTTCACTGGTATTTGTTCCAAGAGGATTACAGAGAGAGATTGTATGAGAGGCAATATTAAGAGTTAATGACTGAAAAATTTCTAGAAATAAGAAAAACTGAGTTGGAGTTCTCAGATTAGAAAGTTTCACCTCGTGCTAGTAATGATCATATTTGTAAATCCAAACCTCGTCAAATCACAATGAAAATAAAGACATCAACGATAAGGGGAAAATCCTAAAAGTTAACAGAAAGTTCTGAATATCTACAAAGGATGACTTGTCAAGTGACATATCCTTAGCAACAATGGGTGACAGAAGAGAATGAAAAAGTATCTTGAACCTGCTAAGAAAAATCTTTTTTTAAACATATGCAACCAAATTATAAATATGAAATAAAGAGTATATTTGAAATAATAGTACTTTACAAATTCTACACCCCCCGAAACCTCAGTGAGAAATATTGTAGTATGCCCTTGAGCTAAAGAGACATCAATTTTAGAAAAGAATGGAAAATAGAAAAAAAAAAAGAACAACAAAAAAAAGAAATCAGTAAATGATAATAGTAAATCTAAGCTTTCACTCTAAAAAGCTGGGTCATATTACAGGCAACTTAGGGTGTATTTAATACAGTAAACTATGGAAATAATATTAACATTATTTGGGGGTATGTTTTAAAAGTAAAATAAAAATAAACTAAAACAATAACAGAGACTTGTGGGGCATTTAGTAGGAAGTGTGACAAAGTCGTTGCCTACTTTCAGAAGAGGTTAGAGATAATCTTCAAATTAAGCTATGTTAGAATATATAAGTTTAAATATCTACATTAACATAGTAAGAGGTGCTAGTAAAAAAAAAATAGACACAAAAATAATTTCTATTCAGTAGGAGACAATGACAGAAATGGAAAAAAAAAAAAAAGCCATATGACTTCATTCACATGTAGAAATTAAGATACCAAAAGATGAACATAAGGGAAGGGAAGCAAAAATAATATAAAAACAAGGAGGGGGACAAAACATAAGAGAAACTAAAATATACAGAACAAACTGAGGGTTGCTGCAGGGGTTGTGCATGGGGGGATGGGCTAAGTGGGCAAGGGGCATTGTTGGGATGAGCACTGGGTGTTATATGAGGTGATGAATCACTGGCTTCTACTCCTGAAATCATTATTGCACTATATGCTAATTAACTTGCATGTAAATTAAAAAGAAATTAAAAAACCAAAAACAAACCCCCAAAACAAAACAATCTCAGAAGCAAAGAAAAAGCATAGCAAATAGAAGCCATAAAATATGACAGAAATACATCGAAAAAATCAGAAGTCAGAATAAAAGAAAATGGCTCAAACTTGCCAATTAGAAACTGCTCAATGGTGGGGCGCCTGGGTGGCTTAGTCGGTTAAGCGTCCGACTTTCGCCTAGGTCATGATCTCGGGGTTCGTGGGTTCGAGCCCCGCGTCGGGCTCTGTGCTGACTGCCAGCTCGGAGCCTGGAGTCTGTTTCAGTCTGTGACTCCCTCTCTCTCTGACCCTCCCCTGCTTGCGCTGCCTCTCTCTCTGTCTCCTAGAAATAAATAAAACATAAAAAAAAAAAAAAGAAAAGAAAGGAAACTGCTCAATGGTGGGAGAGGGTGTCACTTATTCTTCACTCCCAGTTTCCTTCTCTTTGAAGGGACATTATGATCACACTACACACTACTACCTTCTTTCCCCTCTGTGCATTTGGGGATTTCCATAATATCCCCTCTGTGCATTTGGGGATTTCCATAATATCCCCTCTGTGCATTTGGGGATTATGAATCTGTGGTCTGGAAGTTAACAGCTCAGCTGTCTTCTTCGACTTTGTGAACCTTTTTTCCTTTGGGGTTTGTTGTTTTCTGGTCTTTTGCTCCAAGCTAAAGTTATATAGAGTGTGAACTGTGAAAAGATAAACTGAGGCATATTAAATATTTTCAGAATTTATTTGAGCAAAAAACTAATTGGTATTGGGCATTGCCAAATTACAAGTGGTTAGGAGTACTCTGTCAACAGGAGCCAGGAGGGGAAAGAATTTTCATAGAGAAAAGGCATGGAATAAAGCAAAGAAATTATTTGATTGGCTATAGTTTGAGGCTTTGCCTTATTTGGAAAAGCCTTGGTAACTGTTTTTGATTGGTTGTTTCTAGGTTTTGATTTCTTAACCTGAGGCATTAATAGGCATAGGTTTTCATATGATTTTTTAATTTAAGCTGCTAAGGTATTCAAACCACCTCAGTATAATCATCTTCTTACTTAATTGATACAATGGAACTAACATAGGAGTACATGTGGTTGTTCAGTACTTCCTGTGGTTGGGTAGATATGATGGTTCAACTCTGAGGTTCAGAATTATGAACCTCATTGTTCATAAATACCTGGGCCACATTCCTAATGTCAGCATTATAGATGATATACATTTTTATATTTACTTACCTTTTAAAGTTTTGTTTCCAATCTCACCAATATTTTTTTATCTCAATATGATTTTTTAAATCCTAAGCTATAAGAAAAATCAGAATTTAAATTATTAATAATCTTAAATATTTTAACACTTACTATCACATTGTATTATAATATATAAATATTTGCTATTAAAAAATCCTCTTCAAGTTTAAGCAAACTTCATTCACTTCACTTTTCCTTTAAAATATATTTGGAAAATATATATATATTGTATATATATATTTTGCCAGCTTTCATTCAGAGTCTCTTTTTTTTTGAACTAGGAATATCAGGACAAACTTAATATAAACTGCTTTGCAATTGAAAGAGGTCACATGATAGATATTTATGGGATGAGATGGGCATCCTGGGGTGCTTATGACTTTTTCAAAAGCTGTTTACTTTCTAAAACACAAAGAAGCTATTTTGTCTTTTAAATACCACATTATCTTTTGAGAATGGGGCATAGTTCATTCTAAAAAAATATCACCAACTTTAAATAATGCTGATAATTTACAAAAAAGCAAAAGCAACCCCCCATAATTTAGTTTTTTTCTGCAAGTGGAACATATGGTCAAATTTATTGGAAATTAAAAGGAAAACATCTGAATCTGGCTGCATATTATGAGAAATTTTACACTATACTTATTGGTTGGCTGAATTCACTACTTGTCAACTCTAATTTATTCTAAAAAAGTCACCTTGCCAAATGCCTGGGTTTTCATTGTGCCCACATTAAGTAATGCATTTCTAACAACAGGCTTTGCAATTCGACCATCTCATACATGCGTTATTTATGATAAATGCATTTGTATATTCTTTATTCAGTTTTGATTGTACTATATTCTCTTTGTCTGATTTTGTATGAGTAGCATAAATGTGAATTGATTCTGGGGAGACTTTGGGTTAATCATATTTTAAGTTATCAGAAAGTAACTGCATACACTCCAAGTATAGCATTTCATTTAATAGTGGAAATTCTTTAGCAAGACATTGATAGTAGATTTGGCAGCTGAATGATGTATTTCTCGAAATAGGAAGATGTCCTAGAAGTAACTTGTGGCTGTTCCTAAAGATTTATTAAAACTAAGCTGACACTTGCATCATTGATGAAGGTAATTTTAAAGCTCTTGAAATTCTACTGACCCTAAGATAATGAAACCACCACCTTATACACATTTGTATTCTGTGGCATGTAGTGTGGTTAGTGGTATGGAATGTGAAATGCTATCATTATCTTCCAGAAGAATTCACAAAAGTAACTGAGGGCAAATGCATAGACTAAGAGACACTGCAAAGAAAGGTAGATACAGCGCTGAGTACCTGATGAGTGGTTGTGTATAAAAACAAACAATAATGATAAGGGATTATTTAGGCAGTTAATAAATCATGAGGCTCAGTGATGCACATAGCACCATAACCAACACAGATTTCTTAAAAAGTGTTTCCTTTATCGTGTATCACAGCAGAGAATTTATATTATGCCCTAAAACAAATCAAATCCAGTGCCTATGAAAAGTACCATGAAATGTACTTAGAAGAGCCTTGCTGAGGCAAAGATATGTGCATATTTATGACACAGACTGCCATGGGCTCCACAAATGAAAGCTCTGCTTATAATCCAAATAACATTTCTAACAGTATTTTCAGATAAGGAGAACGTGTGTTAAACTCTGCTCAGAAGCTTAAAATCTTTAGGCTCACTCAAAATGCGGATTGTGCATATGAAATAGGATGATTGCTTTATATTGAAATTCAGCGGAAATATTAATGAAAATCTATGGGGATGACTAACACTCAACTGCTTTCAGATATTCAGCACTAAACTATGATTTATTAATCACATATTCATGGAAGGAGTTTATAAAACTGTTTAAGTCCTTCCCTTCCAATACTGAGATTCACCAGGTAACAAGATTAGCTTTTTTTAAAAGTATTTTTTTTCTTTTAAGATTTTATTTTTAAGTAATCTTTACATCCAATGTAGGGCTAGAACTTACAACCTTGAGATCAAGAGCTGCAAGCTCTGCTGACTGAGCCAGCCAGGTGCCTCAAAAAGATTAGCTTTCAAAAAAAATAGAAGTGTGAGACAAGTGGAGTATGAGGGAGATAGGAAGATGTATCAAGAAAAAAGATATGACACATAGACGATTATGATACCTGGTACAAGTTAAAGATGTGAAATCTCTCTACGCTCAGATGCGTTTCCCCTTGGGCAACTATATCACTATAGATTTTAGTAGATTTTAGGCATAATCCTTTTGTGTTTCCCCAGTCAGATTCCTCCCCTGTTGCCCAAGATGGATACTATAAACCCATATCCCTATCAAGTCTCTTATTTCACCACACTTTCCCATTTTCGGTAGAAGACAGTAAATGGCTTCATCTTCAAATTCACGAAGATAAGAATTGCCTAAATTGACTGTGACAATTTTATACAATAGCTGAGTTCATAATCATTTTCTCTCCTTCCCTCAATGGAAATTGTATTTCCCTAGTCTTCTAGGGTTGATCCCACTTCTTTCCCACTGCTTCATTCATGATCCATTTTCTATTCATTTCTCTCTACCTCTTGGCTCCTTTTCTCTGTTCCATTGACTATCCATTCTGTTTGTGTTTTTTCCTAAACCATGGCTTATTTCTACTAATATTTAAGCTTTTAAAAGTCTACCAGATGTTTTGTTTTTGAAAAGCCTTTCTTTGTGGTCATACTCCTCTTGCTTATTCTCAGTCTTGCCATCTGACACTTTAATCCATTAAAATTGTTTTCCTCAATGGATCATTTTCAAAAGATATTTGATTTATAGTTCTCTTCTGCTTCTTCTTTCAAATGGTCTCGCCTTTACTTTCAGATATTAGATACTACATAGTTTTTTTTTTTCCTGTAGCAAAATTTCTCAATCTTTACACGATTGATAATTTGGACTACATAAGACTGTTGTGAGGTGTTGTCTTGTGTGCAGTGGATGTTTAGTAGCAAACTTGGCCCTCCTGCATTCTAGTAACTAGATTCTAATAGCACACTTCATCCCTACCCCTCTCCTCCATCATGACCCTAAAAATGACTCCAGGTACTGATAAATAGCCAGTGGGGTGTAATATTGACTCCACTTGAGAAACACTGGTTGATAGTGACTCATATTTCCTCTCTTTCTGTCTTGTTCTTTACTTGCCAGTTAAGTGTTGATGTTCCTTAGGTTCTACTCTAACACTCTGATTATGTATTTTCTATATGCTACTGTCTTTCTACACATATTTCCATGTCAAAATGCTCCTTGAGTCTGATGTATTCTCACCTACAGAACTATAGGACATCTCACAAGTGCCTCAAACTCACAAGTTATGAAACTGAATATATCATTTCTCACACCCACTTCCCTCAACCTGAATATCCCCCTGTCTTCTCAAGGTGAAACAACTACCTATCCAATTTCGAAGGCAGAAATAATGGGAATCATCTTTGACTCCTCCCTGACCCAAAAGGCATGTGTCACATCAACAAAATACAGTACCTCATTTGCACCATTATTCTCCATTTTAGACGATCATCATTCCCAATATACATTACTACAATAAATATATTTTTTGTTCTACTTTTAGATTTGGATCTCTCCAATGTATTTACCACACTACAGTAAAATGAAACAAAAATGAAATGAAAACCTGATCTTTGAGCTCCTCTGCTTAAAGTACCTATGGTTGCCTGTTACACTAAAAAGAAAAAAGAAAATACCACAAACTCCTTAACATTCTTTCATGCCACATTCTTCTTAATGATCTGACTCTTATAGTATCCCCAGATCACTTGTCTTGTCATTCTTACCCATACTAAATTACTTCTGATTTCCTAGAATGTATAATTCCATTCTATTTTAGGTCTTTTTATATAGTAATTTTTCTTTCCTTCTTGGAACACTTGTATTTCATGACTTACAGCAGTTTTCACTGCACTCACTGATCAGTTCTAAGCTATCAAGGTGCTTTTTCAGGAATCTTCTCTTCATCTTTTAGGCTTTTCTTTCTTTTTTTTTTTTTAAATGTTTTATTTATTTCTAGGAGAGAGAGAGAGAGACAGCGTGAGCAGGGGAGGGTCAGAGAGAGAGGGAATCACAGACTGAAACAGGCTCCAGGCTCTGAGCTGGCAGTCAGCACAGAGCCCGACGCAGGCCTGAACCCACGAACCACGAGATCATGACCTAAGCGAAAGTCGGACGCTTAACCCGCTAAGCCACCCAGGCGCCCCTCTTTTAGGCTTTTCTGAGACACCTATCCTTCATGTTTTCATCAAACACTGTAGAGAACTACATATCACACTTTAATGAGATTGTGTTTTTACTTGTCTATGTCCTCAGGTGGGCATCAATTGGCTTTAAGATAAAGGCAGTGTTTTAGTCACCACTGTATCCATAGTGACTTGTCCAGTGCCCATCACTATGTTAATGTCCAGTATTTATCTAAATGAACATTAAATGAGTGACTAAACTTTATCCTGTATATATCATTTCTGCTGTTTTACTAAATCCCACTATTACTTCTAGTAGTTGATCTATTTTTCTCTTTTCCTGATTATTTTGAAATACTTGTTGTATTCATTCATTCAGTGAGCACTAGTTGGTTACTTGCAGTAATGTATGCTGTGATAAGCACTAGTAATACATGGAAACCTCTTCTGGTGGGGAAGGTAGACAAATAGAGGAGAGATGGCAAGAGACCACATTCCAGAATGAAAAGGAACAATAGATTGCAGCATAATTGTTAAGTGAGAGTTCTCCAAGTAACAAAAGAAGGGAGGTTATAGACCTCCCTATAACACAATATCAATTACTATCTCTTATCTACCATGTATTTTGTTCACAACACTGTGGGTGGGCCCATGAGAAGCCCCATGTTGACCCACATGGATTCATAACTGTGGCAGGTTTTCACTGGGGCTAGAGGTGCCATACTTGCAGATGCAGGCTCTAACAGGTGAAACTACTCAAGTTCTGATTTAAGAAAGATGGAGGTAGTAGAGAATAGTTCAGTGCAGCTAGGGAAACTTGAGAAGGCCCCAAAATACAAGTGCTTGGTTAAATTCTGTCTAGAGATCAGTTTCTAGTAGATACACTGTAAAAGGAGAAACAGAAACAAACATAAAAGGAAATGCAATAGGAGCCAGAATTCAACATGAATAGTATCAAAAGTAAATGGGCCAGGAAACAAGAGCTAAACCTTCAACCTAGTAAACACAACCAATTGTATAATGTAGAAAATAGGTACATTTCCAAAGGAACTCCTGATATGGAAAAGTTACTGTCAAAATAGAAATAACTGCAGAAAACTTCTTCATGGAAGGGTACTGAAATGGTAGCCCTTAGTCTCTAGGTGATATAGTTGCACAGTTAATAGGCAACTTAGCAACAAATCTCCTTCAGTTTCCAATGACACAATGTGTGACCTTGGACAAGTTAATTAACTACTCTCTACCTCAGTTTCCTCATATGTAAAATGTGGATAAATCTGTCATAGGGATGGTGTCTGTTTTAAGCACTAACATTAAGTTTTGGACATAATTTGTATTCAATTCCATGAACCTTTATCAAAATGAAATGTGATATGAAAAAGAATCCACAGTAAAGTCCAAAGTTATAATGTGATGTTCATCAAATTTAAAAATAGGCTAAACCTCTTTTCCAGTAGTTTATCTTTATATTACTTTTTATGTATAGCTAAAATAAAAATTACTAGAAATTGGAAATCTAATATCCGGGTAGCTAAAATAGGTTGTAGCAATTTCAGAGCATAAGGCAGTATGAAAAGCCTATATATTTCAAGGATCTCATAGTAGTTTTATGAGGAACATTACTAAATTTGTCACAAGCTCTAATAAAATTACATATTCTCTATTGAAACTGTTGACAAAATAAATCTTCTATTGGCTATGAAGAAATAACCAAAATGTTAGTGTTTGATTAGCAAAAATTGAAGACCTTTTGTTTAATGGTCTCCTTTGGTTCATCCTATGTTCAATACATTTTTCATGCTTTATAAATGAGAAAAAGACTTAGATTTGTGAATAGTAAGCCAGCTGCAGGTTTTTACAAGTGGGTTGTTATAAATTTCATTTTCTTAATGGGAGGAAGGTAGTTTTAATCTTTACTTCATCTTTATACAGTCTTCTTTCTTAGGCCTCTGACCTCCTTTTCTTAGAGGATTTACTTTAGAAAACTTAATTACAAATTCTTTCTCTGCTCCCTTTAGATGTAAATCTTCTCCAAGCCTTTTTGGCTAGTTTTACAACCCATGTTTTCCTTGAGAATCTAAGAACCATCTCTTTGAAGAGTAAATGTTGAAGGAGATCGTGCCCGTCTCTCTTGGGCTCTGTGAAAGTGTAGACATCTAACTTAATAAGGTACAATTAGCGAACCCAGATAGCTTAATAATATTTATCAAACTTCTCCATTGATATCCAATGCTTTTTTTTAAGTTTATTTTATTTATTTTGAGAGAGAGTGAGAGAGACCATGGGAGGGACAGAGAGAGGGAGAGAGAGAGAATCACGAGCAGGCTCTGCACTGTCAGCATGGAGCTTGACATGGGGCTTCATCCAAAAGCTGTGAGATCATGACCTGAGCTGAGACAGATGCTCAACCAACTGAGCCACCCAGGCTCAGCCCTCCAGTACTTTTCCACTAGCTCATCCCGGGGCTAAAAATTCCCTTTCTCCTGCCCCTAACACCTTTTGTTTCAAGGTAGTTGGATTCTATCTCTCTCCCCTATTGCAGTAGTCTAGAGTAAGTGTTCCTTGCCTTTTTCACTCCATCTGTTGCAATTTTTCTTGACAATTGAGAATGGTAAATTCTTGATATATTCAAAGATGATTCAACAAAAGTCAATACTGGAATATACCTGATGGGATATGCTACTTAAAGTGTTATTTTCTACATTAAGGATTTGTGTTATAAATTGAATAGTAATAAACTCTCTTCAAAATTGAACCTGTATATATCTAAGTAAGTGAGTTTTAATTTTTTGGATTCTTAGATAATGTGTAAGTCCAATGAAAATCATAACTTTTGGTCTATTTTTCTGCCTCTCAAAATATGGTTATTTGTTATAGTATTTGAACTAACAGGAAATAAAGTTTAAAACTGATTTCTTATCCTTTTTCCAAGCAATTGATGTTCTATTCAGGAAGGTAGGATTATCTCTTTAAAAATGCATTAACTTTCACATAACCTCAATATGTTTACCAAAATTCATTTTAAATTTATATTAGAAGTGTGAAAGCTTTGAAATTGCTGCCTAACAAATTATTCACAGAGGTATTCAAAATGGCTCACTTCTGTGTTTCATCCTATAGGATTGTTACTAGAAAACTTATATGTAGTTGAAACTTTGATTAGATTTCCATCTGTCAGGTAAATATATTTTAGGATTCTAGTTTTAATAATACCATAATATAATTTTAGCCTACCATCAGAAATGAAAATAGTGTAGGAAAGTCTGTAATGGATCATCTCAGTACCTTCTACACAATTGTAGCATTGATCATTTCCAAGCCACAAAAATGTGAACTGACATTAGAAAGTAAGTTGTCCAAAAAAAGCAAAACAAACCTAATGGCTATTTCTTCACCCTCCTGCCAATATTTTCAGTAAACAATTATCTAAATGTTAATTATAGGTCATTTATCTATTAAAATATCTTCATATATCTATAGTTTGTGACCTAAGCCTAGAGTATCCATTTTCCTATGAATTTCTAAAATCACTGATTTGTGTATCATGAGGAATGTGAGCACAATTAAAGCATTGTTTCTCGATAATTGTGCATTGTCATGTGGAACTATTCTTAGGAAATATCAAGGTACCTTCTACAAATGGCTTCATTAAAATGGAAACTGTAAAAAAAAAAAAAAACATAAAGGGAAATATTACAGGATGAACGTGTTCCTGAGAATTATTTGAGAAGATGGACATTTTTTTAAAAAATTCAACTGTATTTTAAAGCAGTAAGGTAGTGCTCTCCTTAAAGGCAGTGATTATGAAAGAGCAGAGAACACTTTCAGTAAAGGAAAATATTTCAGCTAAAATGATTTGGTTTAGGTTGAAGATGAAGACCAAGTAGAGAGTGAAGCATTTAGGTTCAAAATCCATGGCATATGTATAGCATGATGGAATGATACCATGGGGGTATAGGTAGTATTTAGTGTTCCAGTTGATACAGGAATAATGTGTATCAGCACTGCTGCAACAAGTCAAGGAAGGAAACAAATAAATAGACATGTTGAATCTTAAACTACACTGATGAAGGATTAAAGAAAGTCACAACCCCAATGGTCTTTTCAGTTTGGACTGTGCTTGGTGATTGTAGTAATTTCATGTGGTCATAAATGCAACATTTCCAGAGTGATTATGAGTCTTGAAAGCACATAGACCTGCTGCTATTTCCCAATAATTTACATCTGTACATTTAACCTAAACCTAGAGAGACTAGAAAGATGTTAGAATAGGAAGCAATCTTTGAATAAGTTTGCCAGGTAAAATACAGAATTTCAAGTTCAATTTGAATTTTAGAAAAATGGTGAATAATTTTGTAGTTATTATAAGCTGCCTAACACTGCATGTGAAAATTGCATGGGCATATTTATGTTAAAAACATATTTGTTGTTATCTGAAATTCACATTTAAATGTGTATCTTTTATTTTTATTTGCTAGTTTAGCAGCTCTATATTTTGAAAGTCCTTTATGTAAAGAAATAGGTTTGACTTACCTATACACTTTCAGTAAGTTGAATAAAAGTAGGCATTATATGAAGATATAACTAGGCTAAACGTAAACTAAATGTACAAGGTTCACAAAATGGGAAAAGAAGTGCAACAAAACAGAGATTTCAGCTTTGAAAGTATTCAAATAGTGATTATCAATGATATCATAGAGAAAATTCTCTCTCCTTCAGATTCAATATTGACTCAGATGATGACCCCTAGAGTCTCTTGTATTTAAAAGATTCTATAAATAGAGTTTGGCGTGTATCAGATTTGATAATCAACACTATTTATTAACATTGTTCGGGGCTAGTCACTTTTTAAGTGTTCTGTATAAATATCACATGATATCTTATGACTGTCACAAGTTTTAAAATAAAATAGTTCTGTGCAAAAATAGAAACAGCGTTCATTGTGGAATTCAAATGTTGTATCACTCATTCAGTAAACTTTCATTCTAAAAAATGTCCGTAACGATTTTAATATATTGTATTTTATTCTATTCTATTTCATTTTATTTTAATGTTTATTTTTGAGAGAGAGAGAGAGAGGAAAAGAGAGAGAGAGTGAGCAGGCGAGGGGCAGAGGGAAGGAGACACAGAACTGAAGCAGGCTCCAGGCTCTGAGCTTGTCAGCACAGAGCCCGACGTTGGGCTCAAACTCAAAGACCAAGAGATCATGTTGTGAGCCTAAGTCGGACGCTTAACAGACTGAGCTACCCAGGCGCCCCCCACAACCATCTTAAAACAATGATTACACATGATTTCTCACTTGAAAACTCCTCTACCCTAAGGTCCTTAAAAACATCTTAGTTTGTTTTCTTTTAGATATTCATAAATTCCATCCTTGAAGATTATTTGCTTTGTTTAAAATAGCCTTAGATTTAGTAGGTAAACATAGGAACAATATATTTTACATAAAGTAAAAAATAATTGCAAATTTAAAATAATGTGAATTTTAAATCTAATCACATGATCATAAATTTATAGTGATTTGAGTGACATGATTATTTTCTAGAGAAAAAATGAAAAATTTTTAAGTATTAAAGAATGGGTTTTGTTATAAGATAGTATGTATTTCTAAAATGAAAGCCCAGATTGGTAAAAGCCTAACTGGAAGTGCAACCAAATATATGAAAATGAGTAAGAGTAAGAATGAGTTATTTAGCATCTGTAAAAGAATGGTTAAATATGCATGTGATATTTAGAGGAAAAGTGTTTGTGGAGATTGAAGGAGGTAATGCCTTAAATCCTAATACCATTTTATTTTTCATTGCACTAGGTAATTGTGCCCCACTTCAATTCTATTGAGTATTATTTCACAACATGTAGTATAGCACTTTATATTTGAAAAGCACTTTGCAATCATTTGCTAATGAAAACTATTTATAAAAATTATCCCCTTTTCTACAGTTGTCATGTTGAGAAATAAAAGCTTAAAATCTTTTATGAAAGAAACAACCCCCCTCCCCCAAAAGGACCTTAAAACCAAAAAGCAAAGATGTATGTACTTAAGAAGAAAACTGTATCTTCCAATGGAAAATAAGGAATAAGAATTTTCTTGAATAAAGACAATTCTGATCAAAAAGTATTTCCTGAATTCCTATAGATGTTAGATGAACTTAAGGCATAGTAATAAGTATTTTTTTAAAAGAATGTTATATTTCTTGTTGTCTAACAATAGATGATGTAGTTAAGGAGATAGTAAAGGAGCCAAAGGACTATAGGTAAAATAAGATGGAATTGATAGACTTGAGTTTGGAACATTGGGGAACACTTCTAAGTCTTATTTGAAGGGAAACTTGAATGAAAAGATACTGTCAACAAGTAGAGATGGAAGTGTGTGAAAAAAGGCAAAAATAGGAGGTGTGGCTAAAACATAGACACATAGATATAAAAGGAGCAGAAGCAAGGTCTTATATATCCTCAATTGGTAATGATATCTATGGAGACAGAGGGAGTAGCACTGTTGCCACAATAAGTACTTTTGCTGCTGGGTTACAGCTGTCTCTGAGAGTTTCCTGCTGTGGTGGGCTGGCATTCAGTGAAGGCTGAGAGGACCTGAGACATCCCACCAATCAGAGGCCAAAGTGCACAAAGAGCAAGTGATATGTGTCCAAGCACATTTAGATATGTGTCTAAGCACAATCTGTCAGAGACAAAAGGATCAAAGCAAACAAACAAACAAAAAACTATTCTTGGAGCAATGAGAAGTGTTTGGTAAATGTGACTAAAAATATCAAATATTACTTGAAGTAACTTATTATTTTGAACGTGGAGCAATGATATTGTTACATGCATGACCAAACGATATGCAGAAAAATATTGAGTTATCTGCTGATATCAAGTTTCACCTCAAGGATTTACTTTATGCTTTCTTTCATTCTCACTAAGAATAAATGAATGCTTTTTAGAACTACTGATGTAAATTTCATTTGACTTGTAACAGTTGGTACATTTCTCTATGGATATGAATTCCACAAAATACTAATCTCATGATATGGTCTATGAACAATATTTTATAAGGCCAAATAACTTTTGTAAACACCTCAAATAAGGTTTAGAGCACCACTATAAACATTGGCATCTTAAAGATTCTCAGAAATTTATAGTAAAAAAAAAATCTGAAGAGCTATTTATTTTAATCTAGCATTGCTAAAACGTGTAAATAACACATCTTATTTTTAAAATAATGAATATTTATTAATATTCCATGGAACTACTATTCCTCTGAACAGAATTTGTGGAACACCAGTAAATTGAATTCAGGTGCTCCAATCTAAAGTATATGAAGCTAAACATTGTAGGCTTCAGTCCCTCCATGTATGTGGAAAATATATCCACAATTAAAAACGAACAAAAAAATAACCACGTACCCATAGAAAACAAAGTAAACAAATCACATCCAACAAGCACTTCTCCTTAGACTGTCTCCCACAGTCTCTCACATAGTTTTTACTTTTAAAAAGTAGGAGATATTTTATGTAGGTCATTTAAACTCCCCAACTTCCAGCTCTGTCAATGTTTTGAACGGCATCTTGAGTCAGAGAAGGGACAGCATTAAAAAAAATAATAATAATAAAGGAGGGAACAAACAAATGAAAGGATAAAGGCTCAAAATATAAGGCAATGAGGAGAGTAATCAGATACTGATACGGTTTTTCCTGAAAGTGAGTGAGTAAATTCATCTACTCGTCACGCATTCATCAGGGAACATGTGATGTTCTATCACTACTCAGAATGAGAAGGAAAAACAAGATATTGATCGCAGAGAGGAAAAAGTGAAGAGCAACAACAAAAAGTTGTTTAGATTCCTGAGCAAATGCTTGGGAACAACTGACTTTGATTTCATTACTAGGAGCTGTAAAAAAAAAAAAAAAAAAAAAATTGGATAGTCATGGGAAGCATCAACTGGTGAAAAAAAAAACTTTAAAAACTAAAACAGTGTCTTGCTTAAAAGAAAGCTATTTAAATTTTGTAAAGCGTTTAAATATAACTCAACTACAGCCATAGAAAGAAAACATTTTAAACAGTGTAATCCTCAACTAATCCCTGAAAATTCTCTGAATTACATAGAAAGGAATTTGTATCTGAGGACAAGAGAAAGCACAGAGAGAGATCTAGCAGAGAGTGGACAAATATCACTAATGACCAGAAGGGATTGACTGTGCTTTATTCATACCAAGCAGAATAAAAAATCGATTCAACATTTCACCAGGAAGCTCAGGAGCTTTTCATTGCAGTAGAAAAGTAATCAGAAATGTGGGTTCCCAGGAGCATTTAGGCATCACAGGTCTGTAGAATGTGCAAACAATTGTAAAATGTGGAAGGGAGACTAGAATTGAGAGAATTATAAAAGCATAAGAAAATGGCCAATGGCGTATCACAGAAGGGGTCTTAAACTGATTGCTAAAATCTACCCCAAGTAATTGCTGCACTAGAACAATACAGTCAAAACTTCAAAACTCATCAATGATTTTGTTGAGGAACTGAATAGTAACTATTTTCTCTTAAACTAATTGGAAGAAGCCGGGAAGAAAATGTAGTACAGTAATAGGACCAAGGATCATGCTGTTGAAGCAGGAAAGAACCTTATAGATAAATACTAACAACTGGGCTGACAGTTGAGACTTTCCTCTAAACATGGGCCAAAACTAATTAAAATGAACATGGATCCAAACATAGGTAGTTCACTTTGTTGTATGCACTTCCGTGTTCTTTAGAAAACAAGAGGTTCTCATGAAATGAATTCCAAATTTCTCTTCAGCAAAAACTTTCTGCACTCAAGGATTGTGCCTGGTGCTCACTTGTTTTACCCTAAAATCCATAGATTCATTGCCTATTTACTGAGTGCATACTATGTGAGACACTGTGTTTTATTTAGGGGATACTGAATTGAATAATGAAGGATCCTTGCCCTTATGAAACTCCGTTTGTTTGCTATGGAGATACTAATAATTGCCTATCTTCTCTCTCTTTCCATTTCTTCTTCTTGTTGAAATTGATCACTAGAGAATATGCTAATTTGTGTACTGTTTTGTTTTGTTTAAGCTGCTACTATTTATAGATTGACTTCTGCCTCTTGTCCAGGAAATAGTAGCATCTAGACAAAAAGTTGGTTGTGTTTGTATAGTATCTGAACTCATTGGAACTTAATAAATGAGGTTTGATGATACTAAGTAAGTGAAGTGATATTGTTATAGCATAGGAATTAAAAACATGTTTTGCAGTTAGAGAGTACTGAAAAAGTTTACTGATTCTACTTTTAAAAATAACGATTAATATTTGTTGACTGCTTACAATACACAAGCAGTTATACACAAATTATCCTGGTTATCTCTTACTGTCTAATAAACAATCTCAAACTTAATGGCATAAAGCAACAACATTTATTTAGTTCACCAATCTGCATTTGGGCAGGGCTCAGCAGAGAGAGCTTGCCTTCTGCTCCATTCAGTGTCAGTCTAGAATCATCTGAAGATTTGTTCACTTGATGTATGTGGAGGTTCATGCTGGCTGCCATATAGCATGGCATGGGCTTCCTCACCACAAGAAGTTTGAGTTCAAGCATCCTAAGTGAGAGATTCAGGCAGAAGCCATATCAGCTTTTATGTCCTGGAGTCAGAAGCTGGGTGGCATCACTATTGATATAATCTGTAGGCCAATGCATTGAAAAAGTCTGCTTAATTTCAGGTGAAAGGGAAATAGAATTCTCATGTTGATGGAGGAGTGACAGTTTCTGGAGGAATACATGGACCAGAAATGTTCTAGTGTCTTCTTTCGAAAAGTGCAATCTTCCACAATCCTATGTCACTTTCCTATAATAGGAAGAATACACTTCCCTACCTGCCAAATCCACACTCTTCCTGCCCCTTACCAAAATCTCATCACATTTTGGCATTAGGCACAAACTCCAGATCCAGGATCTTTTTCATTAAATAAAGTCATAGTTCCCTATGAATTTTATTGCAGTTCACATCACTGGACAAAAGCCATACTCATAAGTCTCTTATCTAAGAAGATTGTTAAAGACACTGTAATGACATTTTTATGACAGATGGGAATCTGAATGTATACAATCAGATTTTATTTTCAATTGTTAGATTTTAAAAGTGAAGTTGGGGGTGTCATTGGGTGGCTCAGTCAGTTAAGTGTCCAACTTAGGCTCAGATCATGATCTTGCGGTCTGTGGGTTCGAGCTCCAGGTCGAGCTCTGTGCTGAGAACTCAGATCCTGGAGCCTGCTTCAGATTTCCTGTCTCCCTCTCTCTGACCCTCCCCCACTCTCAAAAATAAATATACATTAAACAAATTAAAAGTAAAGTTGGAGCAATAGAATATCACTAGGCTTAAGACTATAACTGTTGAAAAAAATGTTTTCAATTATAGACATGAAATATGTGAAATACATGTGATAATGATAAATATTATCTCTCACTATGATTTATAATGTTGACAAGGGATTCATAATCAAATTCTGTGGCTTTACATACTTATCTCTACATATACAAATAACACTTCAAGAATATTATGTATTTTCATGGTTTAATATGGACATATGTTTTGTTTTGCATATCTTGTTCCCCCTGCCCCCCCAGATCTGTTCTTCATGATTGTCAACCTGCTCCGTGCCCAGGGGAGCTGATTCAATGAACTGCATAAATAGGACTCTTGTTCTCATTTTCTGGATTCAACAAAATATATAAAGGCACTGATAAGAAATAGGACAAGAGGGTAAAGTCATGTATTTATTTTCCTGTGGCCTTTCTGCCAGGTCTCTATAGATTGACTGTGTGCATTTATCCACACTACTCAGCACCACCAAAGGGCCCTCTCCATACAGCCACTTTCCTGGAATTTTAGTAACTTCTCCCTCCCTTGGCTTCTCCTGTCCTAGCAATGATTTTTGGCTGTTAGTATTAATAGAGGACTCCACTATACATGTTGGATATAAGGATGACTAATAGGTATAGTTTCCAATCTAATACAGGAAAGAGGCAGGTAAATAATTAGTAATAATAGCAGCCAAAAGAATTTCTTCTAAGAATAACACATGAAAGAGTTTTGGTGGAAGTAATTTTCAACTGAGTCTTAAAGTGTAGGTGCACTTAAAATAGTTGGCTGTATTTCTTAAATTCTTATAACAACATTGTGTTGCAAAGTATGAAATTACATATAGTTGATCATGTAATTTTAACAAATTTTGAGGAAAAGCATTCTAGGTAGAGTTTCTGGAGTGAAAAAGAAATTAGCATGCTCTGAAAATGTGGCTGCATATGAAAGTGAAATGAATTGTGGAATTTTGTGAAACATAAAGCCAGAATGATAAAAATAAAGGAGGACAGCTTCATGGCATTCTTTCATTTTTTTAGGTGATAATTTACTGTTACCTTCTGAATGATGTCTTTTCTGACCATTCCATCTAAATTTTGTTTTCCTATCCTTAATACACTCCATTCCCCTTTCCTGCTTCAGTATTTTTATGTGGCATTTATCATAATGTAACCTACACTATAGTTTACCTATTTAGTTTATTGTGTATCTCCCTTTGTACTATTGTTCAGATTATAGAACCCATGAGAAAATATTTCTGGTAATTTGTATGTTATTATATCCCAAATGCCTAACAAAAAAAAAAGCCAGTTTTAGGTGGCTTATTATAGAAATTAATTAGTGGAGAAACTGTATTTTTTACTACATTAAATCTATGTATAGAAAATTACTTTCCTGTTCATCCTGAGGAAACATCTGTGCATTCTTACTGCTTCCCTCTCTAATGAGTGTGTAAATTACTTCTAAAAATTATTTTCCTTTTTTCTCTTTGTTTTTAAAGTTTATTACTGAAATTTCTGGAACTTGTCCTATTGCTAGACTCCCAATGTACAACAAACTTTTAGAGATTCAGCACTAGGAGTACAGTATGTGTACTAATTCAAACACATTCTTTCTGTCTAATGATCATAGGTTTTCTTCATTTGTACCAATGACTCTTTTATTCTGATTTTTAAATTGATTAATTTAGTTTCTTAAAAGATCTTAACATTGTTCCTGTCATAGAAATTTGCACTCTAGCAAACATTCTCATGAGGTTATTCCCTCTTTTAAATTGATCATTTTAAGAGTACTTAGGATTGCTTTGGATGAGATCATTGATCCTGGAACAAATATTCCCAGTCTTAGCCCCAATTTTTATGTTACTCACTACCTTGATCATAATTCTCCATTGTCTTCTATTATATGCTGTTGCTAATAAAAGTCTATCGTCAGTCAAGCCATCTTGACTTATATGAGAAATCTTCTCTGGCTCTACTAGTGAAGGTCTCTGATCACCCTAACTGTCACAAGCAGATGTCGCATATTGCCCTTGTCTTAATGTCATTCTTCAGTGTAACTACATTTTACCTGTGCATACAATTCAGGTTCAGCTGTTTATTTTCCCTAGAACTTTGAAAGCATTTCTCCATTGTCTCTTACCATGTACTGATGCTCCTAAAAAGCTGCCTGCCTGCCAAATCAGTGTTCCTTTCTGGATTACCTATCTTTGTGGCAGTTTTTAAAGTTTTATACCATTGACTTTGCTATGTTTTGGGTTTTATGTTTGGTTTCTACAATAAAATTTTTATTTTTCCTACTTGCTCCTTGAAATTATCTTTTAATACAATAATATTTGTCCACTTTTAACTCTGGAAAAGCACCAGCCATAACTTCTGGTAATATTTTTTTCTGATAATATACCTATTTCCCCTTCCTTAAATATCTAATTGACCTATGTTAGATCCTCCAAAAATTCTACAAGCCTCTTAGTTATATTTCATATTTTTGTTAATCTTTTTTTTTTGTCTGTGCTGTAATCTAGGTAATTTAGTAGTACAATCTTCTACTAATTTATTGGTTATTTGACTACATCAAGTCTAAAGTTTTTAAAGGAGACTTTTTTTTTGATGTTTATTTATTTATTTTGGGAGAGAGAGCGAGCTCAATCAAGGGAGGAGTGGAGAGAGAGAGAGAGAGACAGAGATAGACACAAAGACAAAAGCAGAGAGACAGAGAATCTCAAGCAGGCTCCACACTGCCAGCACAAAGCCTGATTAGGGGTTTGAACACACAAACTTCAAGATCATAACCTGAGCCAAAACCAAGAATCTGATGCTCAGCCAACTCAGCCACCCAGGGGTCCCTCAAGTTTAAAGTTTAAATTTCACTGACTATGTTTCCATTTCTAAGACTTTTAGCTTTTTTATATTCATTTGTTTTTTAAAATAAATACTTATGTTTAGTAACTTCTTGGCCTGGAGTTTAAGTTTTAACAACTATATTTTTCATTTCTAAGATTTTTATTTATTTATTTTTTCATATTTTCCCTTCTTGTTTAATGTCTGCCACATTATGTTTACTAATTTATTTTATTTATGAATATCCTTACCTCATTTTTATCTCTGGAGCCTTACATATGTTAATTTTTAACTACTGTAGATTGATTATTCCATTATTTTCATTTTGTTTAAATAAGTTGATTTTTAAATAATGCTTTTGTTAGCTTCATTATAACAAACAATCTGTTATAATATGTTAATTTTTTTCACATGTGTGGAATGGAGCTTTGCTTTGTGAGATCATTTTAAGTATGAAGTTTTGATTTTTAATTGTTTCTTTTTCTCTTTGTGCACATTATTTCCTATTTAGTGGTTTTGTGATCATTCTCTAGAGTCCCCAGTCTAGAATCTGGTTATATAATTGTTTCCTAGGGGCTTCCAACACAGACATTGGGAACATTCCAGATGTGTCCATCAAACAAATGTGTAGTGGATGCTTGCCTCAGGGCTGCATCAGAAGGCACTATATGTGACCTTCTTCCCACTTAGCACAGTTTCAGATAAATTGTACTTCCCAGAAAAAACATGCAGTGACTTACTTCAAAGTCTTTTTCATAAATGGGAAGTTCCACCTCAGCAGAAAGCCTGGCTTTAGTTCATTATCTTTTATAGGAAGCATAGAGTGAATTTTCCAAGCTGTCTTGGACACCTAACTTGGAAATTAGTAAACTGTTCACATCAGCTATGCTGACTATTCTATGTCTTTCATCTCTAATCATTAGAAGTACTTACTGTGTTAAACACAATACTATAATGTTGATATCCTAGCTTTAAATTCTTAGTGATATGCATCTTAACAAAGGCAAAAGATTGTGCTCCTGAAACAATTTAATGAGAACACCATCTTGATCATAATTTATCCCATATCACATTTAATATTACATTTATAAAAATCAATATTACAATAAGGTACCTCAATATAATTGTGATTTGTTTATATGATAATGAAGGCAAAGTGTAAGTCAAGTTGAAATACAGACACTGAAACACCTATGCCTACTTAAAATAAATTCCTTAATTATGTATCTCTTAAGAATAGCAAGACTGTTCTTTAGAAAAATGTCTGTTTAGGTCTTTGCCCATTTTTTAATAAGATTGATTATGGGAGGAGGGTTATTGAGTTATATAAGTTCTTTATATATTTTGGATATCGATCCCTTATTGAATATGTCCTATGTCATATACTTGAAACTAATGTAACATTGTGTGTCAACTCTACTCAAAAAAACAAAAAAAGTGAAAGACTAGAGAGAGTGTTGAGGGTGAGGTATTAGTAGGAATTTGCCAGATGAATAATCAACAATAGTGGATCTAAGGAAGAGATGAGTATGTACAGAGGAATGGAGCTGTGATAAACCACAGCCAAGGTATCTTAAGACTCACACACTAATGACCAACAATTTTAAGGAAAAAGATGATTTCTTCTCTAATAGGTATGGCAAATTAGTCATATTGAAAATTGTATTTGTTTTTGCTTTATTTATGTGAACATTCAGGAATCAATTACTGAGACTAGTGATTAATACTGGTTAAAAAAATTCACATCTGTGTTATGGATATGGGAACTAATTCTTACCCAAATCACACAAGAGAGAAAAGAGGTTCTTTAACTAGAAAAGAAAACAAATGAAGAAAACAGCAAATAGAAGAAATATTTACGGAGACAGTGGTGGTGTTAAATGTGGCTATAAACATATATTGATTGCATAAAAAAATACCACTGATTGCCAAAAGGATTAGGCTAAAAATAAGTTTCTATTAATGTAAGCATATATTTATAACCTATGAGCATTTTTCTATCTCCAGATATATAGAACCACGTTTCTAAACACCACGTTTCTAAATCACACTCTTACGTGGTTTAATCTAAATTGTGTATTTGTCTCTCATAAATCCCTAATTTTGACATGAAACTCCTTAGGAAATACTAGCTTTATTCAGCCTTCTAGGTATATACAACATGTATACTCCAGTAAATACTAGATAAATTACTAATTAATAGTATTAACACTCACATATATTTCTCAATAAATATGTATGTATACATATTTCTAAATAAAAAAGCATGTATCTAAATAAATATGTATATTACACACACACACACACACACACACACATATGTTAACCTGTTTTTAGATGTTGCTGAAACAAAACCTTCCAAAGTGATGAGTACTTTGCATTAGGTGTTTCAGTTAATAATGCTTTAAAGGCATTATTTGCAGCAAAAAGGCACTAATATGAGCATTTTAAATGACCTAATTAAGAATTCATTTTAATAAAAATATTATAATTTCACTGAATAATCAAGTAGGTTTAAGGACATAATTTTATTTTATGATGTATTATTTTAATCTGCCCCTTTGCTTCTTTACTTTCTAAATATTTTCCATACATATCAATCCAAAATTATTGACCTGTCTTCCAACCTTGTTGACTACAATCTCTGGGACTTCTACTTCAGGATTTTTGTTGTTGTTGTTGTTTCCCACTTAACCTCTTCAGATATTACTGTCTGCATCTGCTTACATTAATGTTGGCTCTCCTTTGAGAGATACATTGGAACTGCTGATCTTGCAATTCATGTGGAAAAGAAAAGAAGTGGTGTAATTTTCTTCTTTATTGTCTCCTGAAAAGTATTTTTTTCACCCTCATGAAAAAATAAACTCTGTCCCTTTAAGGTTAATTCCATATAATAACATTACCATTGTCCTGGGGTCTTTTTTTTTTTTTTCCTTATTACTAACTTATCTCTAGTCAGTCACTCGTGTCATTCATGATTTGGACTGTAATTATTTCCACCTGAATCCTTGTGATTATCCTTCTCATTCCTGTTAAACCCACACCTCCATTTTCCTCATCACAACCATGGTAATGTTGAAGAAAGGTCTCCCAAGCTCGATATGTATGCTTAGTTCAATACTGCCCTTAGAAAGGTGGAAGGAGATTCACAGAGCTCTGCAACCTTATGCAAAACCACTCCTTCTGTGGCCTCAATATTATCCAAAGCAGATAGGTGAAGGGTCTAAGAATTGTGCTTTTGGTGAACAAATCAATTATCCCCCAGCTTGAATAATTCCCAACATTGGATTTCAGGGGGAAAAGCTTTAATAATTTTTTATTATTGAGTACACTGCTTATCTTTGCCATCCTGTGAGGCCCATACATAGACAATACCTGCCTCATTATTATAGGATCAGGCTATAGCTGGACACTTCTTCCTCTTGTAGAATAGTAACACTAATTCCATCATGTTCTCAACTCTGGGGTATAAGTTAATATGAAGAGTACAAAGTGCCCATATCATTCCTCATTGCCAGAGAACAATCCCTATAAGAATCAGTACATTCTTATACTGATAAGAATCAGTATATCTAAAGAATATAGTCTTTATGATCCACTGTGTCTCTAGAATTCTGGAATTTACTTTTTGTTGTCTTCTCTTTTTCCAGCACATTCTCTGCAGCACTTCCACCCCAACCTTTACTCAATTCCAACATGACTTCCAATCCATCGATCTCATTACCTTCTTTTTCCTCTTCAGGTGTCTCTGCTCAGTCTGAGGAGCTCTTCTTTCTGCAGTCGTTCAATTTCTAGGTGTTCAGCCAGTCTCCCCTGGGTGATGATAATTAATAAGTTTCCATCTTCAGCTCTGACATTTGCCTTGGTCTCAAGACTCATATATCCTGATATTTTCACTTTTGTGTCTAAAGGCATCTGAAACTTAGCGTGACCAAAACCAAACTGTGTACTCTCCACCGTCCACAAAAATGTGACTTTGCCTTCAGTGTTATTCATCTTAATAAATAGTAGCACTATCCACAGTTGGCCAAAGAAGAAATCCCTCAGTCATCTTTGACTCCTCTTTTTTACACCCCACATCCTATTCCTAAGCATATTTTGTGTTTTGCTACTTTTTAAAGATTTAAATACTATAAAATCATATCCCATATCACTTGCTGTATTTCAACTACGTAAGCCAAGCTTCCTTTTTAACATGAGTTTTTGCAATACTGTCCAATTCAGTTTTTTTACATCCTGTTTTCTCTTCCTTACCCTATATATGTTACAAATTGCGTCCTCAATTCAATCCCTTTTTTAACACTAGTGATTTTCCTTAATTCTTATGATAAAAGTCTTATTATATTCTACAAGGTTTACTATGATTGAACCAGTCTACTACTCTAAACTAATTTCCAACCATTTTTAGGTAGCTGCTCTGCCTTACTAACATTGTGAACAGATCCAGTGATACAACATGAAATAAATTGGGAAATTAACAATGTTAAATACTTGTGGTATATCAGGAAATTGGGATTCTAGAATGTGAACCTTAGGGGTAGGTAATTTGAGCTCATTAATCTGTTCCATCCCCCTGTTCTCCCTCTACCTGCCTATTTTAAACTTGTATAAAAATCAGTGAAGCCAAGTGTTTGAACTTATATAAAAACCACTGATCTAGTGGATTGCTCCATCTGTACTTTACTGTAAACCAAGGATTTTAGGCATGTATCAGTGAAGAAGCAGGGCTGTAACAGGAAGCTGTGTCCACTTGTTCTATGATATGTCCTTGAGGTCATGTGACTCCTTTGCATTACTCCAGCCTGTGGAGGAGTCAAAATGATGTGTCCTGAGCTGAGACCAAGTCATCATTCTTGTCAATCCTTAATGCTAAACCAATCTTTTATATTCTGGCTTCATCAAACCCTTGCCTGTTCTTGTAACACAGCAAACATTCCTATCCCTAAGCTTTACACTTGCTATAGCCTCTATCATAAATGTTCTTGCTCCAAATAGTCTTATGTTTCATTATTTTCTATTTATTCTGGTCTCTGTTTAAATGTTATCTTTATAGAAATGTCTTCCCTGGATATTGAAGAAACTGTCCCTGTCACTCCGTTATGTCCTTCCTCTGAGATATTTTCTAACATACTACATTAATATGTTACTTGTTTACTTGTTTAGTATCTGACTACTTTACTAAACTCCATGCCATGTTTTTCTCAAAGTGATACCTCAGTTCTTAAATAGTTCTTAGTACATGCCAATTCTGAATAAAATTTTTGTTTAACAAATCCTAAGTTATTTAAATATAAATCCAACATAGCTCACTCTTTTAGTTCCTTGCACCTGTAAGGTCCAGTGATCTTTATGACTCCTCCACTTTGTTATTACAACTCCAGAAATTGGTTTTATGCCATGGACATCCATAAACTTGAATTCGTAAACACCAATATCTGACCACAGCTTACCTTTCCACTTCCTTTATTCTTTTACTCCAAAGAATCCTGATCTGCTACTTCATCCAGTCCTTAAATTTCTTCATATCCTTCACCATATCTTCTTGGCTAATATACTACCTCAATCCACCCTCATTTTTATTCAGTCTCTTCTTTTTTATTGTTATTTTGGAATCTTCAGCCATGGTTGTTTACTTGAATTTCTCATTCTCTCTCTCTACTCCCTCAATATGTCAACCTCCACATTATATTTCTATATGAAATTACAACCTCAACTAAATTCTGAAATTATATTTCTCCTCTTCAGCAAAGCAGTTCTCAAACACAACAGAAGAACCATCTGAGCAGTTGAATTTCCCTCAAATGAATACTAAATTCCCATCTGAACTGAGCCATCAGCATGGCCCAGAAAATCGTTTTTGTGTTGTTCATTTTCTTCCATTACCATTAGTACAGACTAACATCAAGTTATACTTCCAGCTCACCTTGTTTATTTCACTTGTTTTTCACAAAGGGTAAATAAGAGTCCACAGCCTGTAATTTATAATTGTGTTGCCCTCGAATCACCTAATCATCTCAATATATTGCCTTCTGTTCCTTTCACTTCAATCTCAGAGACAGGGATGCTCCCAGTCTCTCTCTTCACTTTATTTGGTTTTCATTTTAAGCCATAATTGTCTAATGTTGTCCCTTTCTATTCTCGTTTCCTTAATTCTCCCCTCTCTTTTAACTATTTAAGTCCCCAGATCACTAGTTCCTTCCCATCTGCTTACACTTCCACCCAATACCATAACTTGATGAAATCTTTTCTGACTATACCTGGGTAGTTTATCTTTGTGCCACCATGCAGAAATTATATACTCCTACACCAAAGTGAGACAAGTGGGCAGTTTAGGCTCACTCATGTAAATGAGTAGCGCAATTGAAATATCAAAATCAGTATCTTCTCATTGATTTGCAAAGCTTTTTTGCTCTGTAAAATGGATTATAATTAAAAGGAACTGTGTCTCTGCATATGAATTCTCAACATACCATGAAAGACCTCAAGTAAGAGTTTTGCTCAATCTAAGTGCCATTTTCCAGATATGTTGTTGGAATAATTCCTTCAAAACTGCATAAAGCATATGAAAGAATAAATAAGTACATTTTCTATATCTGAAAGGCAGCTGAAATTGGCTCCCAACAGCAGAAATCCAATATCCATCCTTTATCTTTGGGTTAATGTTTATAAAAATGGCTTCTTGTAATAGTGTGTCATCGACAATGTTTTAACCTCCAAAACATAGAGGTAGAGATTCTCTCCTAAAATAACAAAATTTAAAAAATCATCCTTTATACTGAGTATGATCTAATGATCAATAAATTAAAATTATATATCTAGTTAGAGACCACAGAAGGATCATCATAGAAGTTTTTGTTCCTTTGCACCTTACTTCTGGCTGAGCACCACTCTGAATGCATCACCTATTCCTGATACCGTAAATCATGAGAATTTTTTTTTCCCTTTAACTGCTCTCAAAACTCAAAAGTGAATTTCTGAGCATTTAATAATTTAAAATAAAGAGGATGTGGTCATTTTTAAGCCAAATATATTTATTTCAATAGGACTAGTGTTATGAATGCTAATTTGATGCTTAGGCTTTGAAAATGCTTTCTCTTCCATTTCTGTTTCATTGCCATTCTTGATTCGGTAGTCAAACATTAGGTGATAACAGGAAAGGAAGTTATAAGCTAGTATTCTCTTTGTGAGGCGACATCTATTTTTTCACCCTGGTAATGCTACCAGATGTATATTTCTGTGGAATTATACCTACCTTCAAAATGGTCACCATCCATCCATATATGCTCAAGTTCTCCATTTCCATGTCTGGTCCAGTTTTGTGTCTTGGTAGCATTTTTTTCCCATCCTTTGGCTCATATGCAATGAGACTGAGAAGAGTCATTGGTTTGATTGTTGGAAGTGAGGAAAGTCTGGGAAATGTTGCTGTCAACACAGTCACTATGAATAACATATGATACTTATAATCAAGGCTTTCTAATACATTGGCAGATCTGTCAATCAGAAAAATAAGTATAACTTAAGGCCAAACAATGCTGAATGTTTGAAAAGTATAAAAATAGGTTTTGCTGCACATAGAAAAAAATATATTGTGACTTCAGTCACTTAGAAATTGATTTCATTTACACACACACACACACACACACACACACACCCTCCCACACACACAACGTAGTCTAAATAAGGGTAGTTCAAGACTAGTAAAATAGAGTCTCAGTCATCAGTGACCCAAACTATTTCAATTTCTTTTCTATCATTTTAGCTGGCACTTTCATCCTAGATTGCCAGATGATTTAAGAACCTTATGGAGCTCCAGCCAGCATATCTGAATCCCAGGAAGAGGACAAGAGAAAGGCCAAAGATATTTCCCCCAGTTTGAAGCTCATATGGACAAGTTTTTAAGGTAGTCAAGAAATTTTTTATTTTGTGATTTTATGATTATTATATCAAATGTAAACGAAGTTAACTTTTTAAAAATAGGATAATTTAAAGATCATCATTTCTACTTATAGATTATTCAAAATGATCTGAGTGTATAAGAGAAGCCACCCTGTAGGTTTATATTTTCTGTAATATAGTATCATTTGTTTTTAACACATGACCTAGCAATGCTATTTCCCTGAGCATTCCAGCATCTTATGTGTATATTAATAGTGAAAACTTAAAGAACTAGTGAGCTATAGCTATATAATTTCATGTTAAATTTAATGATGCATAAAACCACCTAAGGTCTCAGCCTTTTCATATATAGGCAAATTCAAATGTGTTGTGATTCTACATTAATGAAATGTAATTAAAATGTTCTGAGACATGCCCTGGACACATTAACTTATATCTTAAATGACTTGTCATACATTTAGGAACTGTTTCTAAAGGAGTGTAGCAACCAGCTCTGTATATTAATTTAGGCTCTAGAATTCAAAGTTTAAGTGCCACTGAAAATAAGCAAATCAAACATAGATAAACAGGAATTTCAATTAAAATGGAAAACATATTTGGCTTAACTTGAAGCTGTCATTCAAATTCTTAGCATTTTGGATCTTATAAGGGCTTATAACTGGCTAGAATTCATTAGGCTTTTTTGCACATAGGTAAAGTTTTGAAACAAACATTGCATTCTGGTATAAATGTATTTAGGAGGAAAATTTATAGGTTTGTCTCCAAGATAAACCCCAGTGAAAATTATCCTGTTAAGTCTCTTTAGACTCCACGTGTGTGAAACATTCATGAATTGCATCAATGGCGTACTAGAAATGTATATTAAGAAGAGATATGTGGGGATTTTCTTTAAGTTTCATAATACAAATTTATCACTTAGTGATCTAAATTTTGAATATAATCTTATTATTTTGTTATGCTTTTAACATTTATGAAATGTATTGAAAAACAAACAAGGAAACATTGATCACCATCAAAGTTGACAAGATATTTTGAGTGCTTCACTGTTGAAATCCAGAGACAAAAATTCTAACCAGGCATGCAGAAAATCTTTTGAAGTTCTCTGAAGTATAACAATAAATTATTTTGCTTAAGTTCAAAACAGTATTATTTAAATGGTCTATAATTAATCTAATCCATGACAATAATTGTCAAACATACTTCATAATGGAATAGCTGTCAGAGCTTAATTATTACACTTAGGTAGTACTATCTCCTTCACATATTAACTTTAGTGGATTTAGTGAGGAAAAAAGATAGAGCAAAGCATAAATGATCAAACCATCATCTGATTTCTTTGCTTCAGTGCTCTCTCTCCAGAATCAGTGGTTTCATAAAATATGGCTCGTCAGAGCTCTTTAAAGGTGTGTCTGAAAGCTACCCTTCCGTTGTGCCTGTACCTACTCTTCTGTAGGAACTTCTGTTAAGCCTTCTATTAATCCTTCTATTAAGCCTCGGGCTTCTCCTTGCCTTGGTTCTCTAGATTCTTCCCACTGACTGTCACCTGGGCTCCAAACTTTTTCTTGCTCCACATCATACCTTTTCTTCATTTCCTCCACAAAATCATCAAAGATCTTAAAGATAATTGAGTTCATCTAATAAACTAATAGGAAATGTTAATAAATTATATGATGTTGAGTGTTTTACTTGAATGTTGTGAAATTTACCATTTAATGGGAAGTACCAGGCAAGACAAATAGGAGAAAAAGACACTGAAGGACAAAAAAGCCTTTTGCAGTCTTACTTAGATGAAACCATGCAGGTATTTGTCTACCTCATTTTATACTTCAGCTGGTCTAGTGAAAAACTTGGAATCTATCTTTTCAAAGTTAATCACCTAATATCCTAATACATGAAGTTCTGTGCTTCCCTATTTTGTTGACGATAAATAATTTATGTCATATTGTATAACTTTGTAGAAAATAAGGTAAGGCAAATTACACTGAAGACTGAATATTTATAACTGGGCAAAGTAATATACACAATATCTGACTTTTTAAATGATGTGGTATGTAGGAAGTATAACTGAAGCTACTTCTTTAGCAAGGCAGGTCTTTCAAGGTTATCTCTATAGCCTCTTACAAAATTATCCTATATAATTTTTAAGTCTCAGTAGATGCATAGAATAAGGTGTACCTATGTATACAATAGGTATGAATACCATGGCTGAATCCACCTTATCTAAGAAGTAATAAAGTGATTTTTTCTCGTAAATAATAACAAATACCACATCTGGTTGGCTGCTTTGTTTTTAAATATTTCCGAAAACATATACTTTTCTGTGTAATGATGAAACAGGAAGAAGATGCCATATGTTTTATAAATAAAAGTGATAATGTTGGTAGAACAAATGAAATTGAAAGGTACACATTATATTCAGAATAGCTTTGTCTTATGTTTAAATAATCAGTCCTAGTCTCATTTGGGGCACTGTTTGTTGACTTGGAAACACCCTGGATTGCCACAGCACTTTAATAGACATGGAAGTGGCCTTCTAAGTGTGCCTGCTGTGTTCCGGTCAGGAGATGTCAATACTTAACAGGCTCGGGGTTTAAGGAAAAGGCTTAACCTTATCACATGTCATTACAGTTAGTTAATTGCTGTGACTTCTGTCATAGATTGTGACCATCGTTGATATTTTCTGTTTAAAAAATAAAGAAATGGCTAATGAAGTATATTTTTATGAGTGGTCATGGGAAAAAAAAATAGCTTAAATCCAGAAGACCATCATTTTTGGAAGTTGAGCTTAGAAAGGCGGGCTGTGGAAGCGATTTTCTCAGGCTCCCTTCTGGCCTATTCGTGGAACAACAGTAATCAATCACAATTGTTTTATAGAATTGAGTTGCTGGTACCATGTCACAACAAACTGATTAGACTCTCCCAGAAGAAATCATCAACTTTATTGGGACTAATGGTATCTAAGATCTTAAGTTAAAAAGCTGTTTTCATTCACCATTCAAGGAAAAGTCTTGCTTTTGAAAACTAAGGAACCCTGACAATATTTTCAGAATAGACCTTATCCAAATCGTGCACTCCACCATTCTTCATATTTCAGGATATCAAAGGATATTGTATTCTTAGTATAATAGTGACAATTAATCTGTTTCAAAATATTTTACTAATTAACACATCTTGCTACAGAATGTGTCACATTATTGTCTCTCTTCTTTCACACACATTTCCTTTTCCCCTAATTTTCATATATTTAATATGACAGTCTGCCTGATCTTTGTTCTTTATTATGGGACTTAAAAATTACATATGTGGTGGGGCGCCTGGGTGGCTAAGTCAGTTAAGCATCCGACTTAAGCTAAAGTCATGATCTCACGGTTTGTGGGTTAGAGCCCCGCGTCGGGCTCTGTGCTGACTGCCAGCTCAGAGCCTGGAGCCTGTTTCAGTCTGTGACTCCCTCTCTCTCTGACCCTCCCCTGATCACGCTCTCTCTCTCTCTCTCTCCTAAAAATAAATAAAAAAAATTTAAAAAAAAAAAAATTACATATGTGGTTTTAAAACATGAACATACACATGTATGATAAACATGATCAATTTTAGTGCCTCATGATATTCAATAAAATATTTAATAATTTCTCAGTATGCTGATAACTTCCAGGAGGGATTGGGTCATACCTTATTAGCTACTGTATGATAAAGAAACAATCAGGCTCTCTGTACTTGGACTCAGATCAGTAAAGCACTTGTTTTCTTTTTTTTCTCCTTTCTTCTTTCCTTTCTCCCTTTCTTTCCTTTCCTCTTTTCCCCTTTTCCCTTTCCTTTTTAACCTCCTGTCCTCCTCTTCCTCATTCTTCTCTATTACGGCTATTTACAAATGGCCTGAAAGAGTTGGTAGATATTCCTATTCTACATACATCCTTGATCATGATAAATGCTGCAGAGGCCATCTGAGTCCTAGAATCTAAACTAGTTTGTGAAAATTATTCATTATACATTTTTAAATGTATGCTATTGCCTCTTTAACATTGGAATTTCATTGTTCTGTAGAAAAAGTAAGGCTCAAGTATGGAGCTCCCACATCCCTGATATCCTAAAAAATGGCTAGCAGTTTACTCTCAAATGAAAATGATCAGCTTTATATTTAAAACCACAGACATATTTGAACAGGGAAGACAAAGGATTGTTATGGTTGCTTTTATGTATCTACTTGGTTGGGATACAAGTTACCAGGATTAAACATTATTTCTGTATGTGTCTGTGAGGGATAAGGTTATCATTTGAATCAGAGGACTGAGTAAAGCATATTACTTTTCTCAATGTGGTTGAATACCATCCTGAACATTTAGGACCAGAATAAAACCAAATGGTGATGGAAGGAGGATTGATTCAGCTAGGAAATTGGTATTGTGTCTTCAGCTGAGACTTACACCATTGGCCCTCCAATTCTCAGAACTGAACATCAGTTTTCCTGGGTGTCCTGCTTACAGACAGCAAATTGTGGGATTTCTCAGCCTCCATAATTGCATGAGCCAGTTTCTTTTATTATATCATAACAATATGATATCAAATTCCTTATAATACATTATAAGTACATATATTGTATTTTGTTCTATTTCTCTGAAGAACCCTGATATAAAAGATTGTCTTTGTTTTTAAGAATAGTATATCAGAAAACTCTTCTACTGTAAGGAGTAGAAACAAAGCACTGAGAGAACAATTCAAAGACCATTATAGTAATGTATCTATGACATAATAAAGACCTATAACTATGGCTGTAGGTCAGAAAAGAAGATAGAGTTTTAGAGAGAGATTTATAAAATGTAATGCAAAAAATTTTATAGAAGGCAAGTGGATATGTATAAGAAACCCCTATAAAATAAAATTGTGAGAAGCATAAAAATGCAATGTGTAATTCCTAGATCTTGAGAATTGAAAATAAGCATTGAGGATGATCTTTGACAGTGATAGATAAGAGGGTAGAACAAGTTGAAATTAGGATGATCACTGACAAGGTTAACAAAAATTTTGTGACATATTTATTACTTTACACATAAGGAGATGAGAGTCAAAGCGGTTGTTTCATTGAATTGTTTTGCTTTGTTTTGTTTAAAACTGGCCTAAGGTCATACAGTATGTAAAACAGATAATATTGTTTGCTGATCTAATAACTCAAAGACTAGGGTCATTCTACTAATAAGCTGCATCAAATGTTAAAGGTAAGACAACACCATCATAAACATCTCAGATCTGAAACTCGCTAAAATTTTGCTCTGATGATTACAGTGTGAATATGGGATGACAAAATTTGCTTGGGAGTCAGCTGACCAGTGTATCCAAAAGAAAATTTTAAAACTGTCATTTTATATAAAATAATGACACCTACCACTGAGTCATACCTAGAGAAGGCAGAAAAACTATGGTGGCAAATAAATTAACTTCTCATGGAGAAGCAAGGCATTATTGTAGCAAAATGTATATATGTCCAACCATGAAACAAAACAATAGATTTCAAACATATAAAAGTACAGCCTTCAATTGTATATACCACAGGAAAAAAAGATGTTAGACAAGGATCTTTTATGTTCTATTTATAGACAAGGATAATGTTAATACAAAAGACATTAAGCAATTTTCACATATTTAATCAATGATTTTAAAGATAGTAATAAATACATTGCAAGTTGGAGTATAAAGTATTTTCACTTACACTTTTATAATATCTCACAAGGTATGGCAAGCAGATTTGAGGTTTTCCCTTGTCATTTTATAAATATTAAAGAAAACTCAAAAAGATAAATTAATTTTTCTTGGATTATGCAGCTATTGTGATCTCAGGATTTATGGTTCCAACTGCCTTATGTTTAAGTTAAAAACATATTGAAGTGCAGAAGTGTCCGACTTTGGCTCAGGTCATGATCTCACGGTTCATGGGTTTGAGCCCCTTTTTGGGCTCTGTGCTGACAGCTCAGAACCTGGAGCCTGCTTTGGATTATTCGTCTCCTTCTCTCTCTGCCCCTCCTCTGATCATAATCTGTCTCTGTCTCTCTCTTAAAAATAAATAAACATTTAAAAAATGCACAAATACTGAGACATTCCTAAAATGGTCACTTGGGTATACAGCAATCCTTTGGACAAGTTTTTAGGTGTAACTCAATCATTAAAATGTATATCTTTTGATTACATTGGTTATTTTAATAAGATTTCCTGGATGGAGTTCAAGTCTGTATTTTGATGTAACCTTTCCAGAAAGACCTTTATGTTCCATTTGAAAGCTCCTTTTTTATCCTTGTTGACACTTTACAAGTTTCAAAGTTTATTCCAAATCTGTATTCAATAAGTAACAAATTATCCATGTCTCATCAAATGCATGGCACTAAAGTAGTTGGTGTGGATATGTATGTATGTGTTTGTAATTGGTATAATTAATATATATTCTTCTAGCATTCTTCTGCTGAATCACTTGTTGCACAAACTTTATCCTCATCAATTGGTGTTTATAACATGCTCATAAGTTTATAAAGTGTGCTAAATTAAATTGTATAAAGACAAATGTTTTCTGAAGGGCAATTCCAATGATTTTGTATATAAACACCCAACAACACACAAAAAATACACATGTACGTTTTATTTTTTGTCCTGTTATTGCTATTCATTTTTAATTAATAGATTGAAAGGAGGCTGGCTATCGGTATCTATATCACTGAGAACTGTTGTTGATCATGTACCTACTTATGTGAAAATCAAATCCAGGTGTTGGAGCTTGTGACACACAGGTACAAGCTTGAGCTGAGGAAGTGTCTACTTGAATTGGGTAGAAGTTCATTCCTACTGGATAATCAATTATGGCTTCCTGGGTGGGAAATATTGCCAAGAAGGATGTTTCAGGAAGTGTATGTTTTGGGTCCCCAAATAGAAGTAAGAGTAAAAAAGGTGGATGGCCCATTTTGGGTAAGAGTATCTTCAGTGCATAGTATTTCTCCTTTACTCAATATATATGGTTTATAATTGTTTTTCTTTGTTTGAGAGCAGTAATATTAGTGTAAAACAAAAGGAGGGGGAAGGATTACTGTTGCCTGTCATCTATAAAACCAAATATATATTTTCTGGTGTTTACATTATACATTTGTTTACAACTTTTTTTTTTAATGCTGTTAACAGTGTGCAAGGAAACACAGAGCTCTTCATTCCAGATCATGCTGTTTTTTGTTTAATTTATATACTTAATGAACTTTAGAGAAAGATAGAATCTTCAGCATTTTCATAGCTTGATATCAGCATTCTAAAATTTATAAGCAGACAGTTGCTGTGCTTCACTTATATGCCATCTCTGTACTCTTCCCCTCTGGAAATATTTACTGACCTCTTCTTTTATTCAGACATTCATTTTATATGTACTTTTGTACATAGAAGGTTTTATTGTTCATAAGAAACTTCAAGAAAAAGTTCTGTTAAAAGTTCTTTTACTATCACAACTAAATGTTCTCCTTTAAAAACATTAAACTTACACACTCATGGTCACATGGTCACTGGAACAGGGAAATGAATAGCTTGTATACGGCTAACATGAAGAATTAATTTTGAGATATTATACTCCCAATAAATGTGTCAAACACTAGGAAACCTGGTTACCTGTATGAAAAAGTACTAACCTTTTACTACTATTGCCATCTACATCATATATCATTTAAAGTTTTGACTAATTCATTCATCTCTACCCCATGAATTTTAGTTTGCAACAAAGAATATATTTTTCCTTATGTGATGCAACATGTAGAAAACAGGTATTTGAACTTTTAAAAATAAAATACTGTTACACTCTTAGACCTTCATCTAGTTAAATTCTCCTTCTCATGTAGATTTTTCTGGTGGCAAAAATTAATGTTAAGATATGGTGTCAATTCAAATATCGAGAACAGAGAAAGAAAAAAAACACGGAGATTTGTTTATAAATGAAAGACACTCTGCTAACTGGAAATTTTAGGAAAAATAATAGCATTCATACCTAACATTTATATACTTATTTCAATTATCCAGGTAAGTGCTTTATATCCATTTGATCATTCACTTCCCACACTAATCCTCTGACATAGGTGTATTTTTACTTAGGTGTGTTAAACTATGCCATAATAAGTTAATCACCAAAACTCAGATTCTGACACAGGAAGTGTTTCTCTCTATATCCAAAGTGAATTCCAGGCTGTAATTCTTTCCTTCCTTCATTCTTTTCTTCCTTCCTTCCTTTTTCTAATCCCAGTATAGTTAACATAATGTGTTATATTAGTTTCAAGTATATGACATACTGATTCAGCAATTCTATACATTACTCAGTGCTCACCTGACAAGTGCACTCGTTAATCCCCATCACCTATTTCACCCATCCCCCACCCACCTCCCCTCTGGTCATCATCAGTTTGTTCTCTATAGCTAAGAGTCTGTATTTTTGTTTGCTTTTTCTTTGTTCATTTATTTTGTTTCTTAAATTCTGCAAATGATGGAAATCATATGGTATTTGTCTTTCTCTGATTTTTTTCACTTAGCATTTTACACTCTAGATCATGCCTGTCTCTTTCTTATAACACCTTGTAACCACAGGCAATAAGAACCTAATCAAACTAATAACACTTTGTTATCCAACCTCCTCTCCTGTAGCAACACATTCTTTCATCGCAAAAACTATCTCTCCTATCATTTCAAATGACAGTTTAACCAAATAATTTGACACTGTGTAACAATGATCACCATGTTTTGAACCCCCAATATTAGTTTCTTTGCTATCTGCTCCCAGCTGCTAAGGGAATAAATATCATTGTCTACACTTTTGTTTAGGAAATACTTTACTTGCAATAATAACTTGGGTAGTATATACTAACACAGATGGTGTTTCATGTGTTCTTATCTCTTACCGAACACCTTAGATTCTACTAGTCTCCTGGTATGGAAGCTTTCTTTGACCACTCTTAAAATCCTGGTGGCCTCTTTGTTTCATCATCATCCTGCTTCTTTTCTTACTCAGCATCCTTTTATCTCCATACATGAATTGTTTAGTGAGCACTATGACTTTTGTCAGAATAGTTCTTGCTACCATCCCATTTTGCAAATGAAAAAAAAAAAAAATAGGGCACAGTGTTGTTAAATTACTAGCCAAATGTCACAAAGCCAATCAAGAGTTACTCTCCATAGCAGATGGTCATAATTGCAACACTATTAATTAATTTGATTTTTACAAGTATGGCCTTAGGTACTTTTTATTTTAGGTATTGTTACTATTATAGATAACAATTCTTGGTTCCAGCTAAGCATCAAAGACAAAATTTACATCTGAGTATGTAGATTATTTGACTTCTTATCTGATCTCTCAACATTAGCATTTCCCAAATTGGAATCAGAAAGTATATCTTTCTTCCTAAAATCTGCTGCTTCCCCTGTATTCTCTGGCCAAGTTAATGACACCATCATCCACAAAGTTGGTAAATCATAAAACAGTTCACTCTTTCTTTTCTGAAATTCCTCTTATTCAATTGGTCACACATTCAGAAGGACTCTGGAATCTATACTCACCCTGAAGCTTCTATTTTGTCTCCCTCCTTTCTGGTTTAGAACCTTATCTCCTATTTCTCTTGGACTATGATAGAGACATCCCACTGGCTTACTTGTTTAAAGTCTCTACTCTGGAACTTATATTTTTAAAATAAAAATTTGGTATATTATTTCCCTTTGTAAAAAGCCATTGATTAATAGAGGTAATAGAAAGAGAAATCAAGAAAATAATTCCATTTCCAATTGCACAAAAATGATGAAATACCTAGGAAAAAATTTAACTAAGGAGGTAAAAGACCTATACTCCCAAAACTATAAAACAATGATTAAAGAAACTGAAGGTGACACAAATGGGAATATGTTCCATGTTCATGAATTGGAAGAATCAATATTGTTAAAATGGCAATATTTCCCAAAGCAGTCTATAGATTTAATACAATTCCCATCAAAAAAATACCAACAACATTTTTCATAGAATTACAACCAATAATCTTGAAATTTGTTTGGAACCACAAAACCCTGAATAACCAAAGCAATCTTAAAAAAAAAAAAGAACAAAACTGGATGTATCACAATCCTAGATTTCAAGACAAAGCTATAGTAATCAGAACAGTATGGTACTAGTACCAAAAAAAAAAAAAAAAAAGACCCATGGATCAATGGAACAAATTAGAAAGTCCAGAAATAAACCTACACTTACATAGTCAACTAACCTACAACAAAGTCAAGAATATACAATGTTATAACATCGTCCTCAACGGGGAAAAACTGAAAGCTTTCCCCCTGAGATCAGGAACACAACAGGGATGTCCACTCTCACCACTCTTGTTTAACATAGTGCTGGAAGTCCTAGCATCAGCCATCAGACACCAAAAGGAACTCAAAGGCATCAGAATTGGCAAAGAGGAAGTCAAACTATCACTTTTTGCAGACGACATGATACTCTACATAGCAAACCCAACAGACTCCACCAGAAGCCTACTGGAACTGATCCAAGAATTCAGCCAAGTCGCAGGGTACAAAATCAACGTACAGAAATCGGTTGCATTTTTATACACCAACAATGAAGCAACAGAAAGAGAAATCAAGAAACTGAATCCATTCACAATTGCACAAAAAACCATAAAATACCTCGGAATAAACCTAACCAAGGATACAAGAGATCTGTATGATGAAAACTATAGAAAACTTATGAAGTTTTCTTATGAAAACACAAATATATGGACTTATGAAGACACAAATATATGGAAAAACATTCCATGCTCATGGATAGGAAGAATAAATATAGTTAAGATGTCATTACTACCCAAAGCTATCTACACATTCAATGCAATTCCAATCAAAATTGCACCAGTATACTTCTCAAAACTAGAACAAACTATCCAAAAATTTGTATGGAACCACAAAAGACCCCAAATAGCCAAAGTAATACTGAAAAATTAAACCAAAACAGGAGGTACCACCATCCCAGACTTTAGCCTCTACTACAAAGCTGTCATCATCAAGACAGTATGGTATTGGCACAAAAACAGACACATAGACCAATGGAACAGAATTGAGAACTCAGAAGTGGACCCAAAAGTATACAGCCAACTGATCTTTGACAAAGCGGGAAAGAATATCCAATGGAAAAAAGACAGCCTTTTTAACAGATGGTGTTGGGAGAATTGGACAGCAACATGCAGAAGAATGAAACTAGATCATTTTCTCACACCATGCACAAAAATAAACTCAAAATGGATAAAGGACCTGAACGTGAGACAGGAAACTATCAACACCCTAGAGGAGAAAGCAGGAAACCACCTCCTTGACCTCCACCGCAGCAACTTCTTACTGAAAAAACCCCAAAAGCAAGGGAATCAAGAGCAAAAATAAATGATTGGGGCCTCATCAAGATTAAAAGCTTCTGCACAGCCAAGGAAACAACCCAGAAAACTAATAGGCAACCAACGGAATGGGAAAAGATAGTTGCAAATGACATACCAGATAAAGGGTTAATATCCAGAATCTATAAGGAACTCACCAAACCCCACACCCGAAAAACAAACAACCCAGTGAAGAAATGGGCAGAAGATATGAACAGACAGACACTTCTCCAAAGAGGACATCCAGATGGCCAACAGACACATGAAACGATGCTCAGCATCCCTCCTCATCAGGGAAATACAAATCAAAACCACACTGAGATACCACCTCACGCCAGTCAGAGTGGCTAAAATGAGCAAATCAGAAAACTCGAGACGCTGGCGAGGATGTGGAGCAACGGGCCCCCTCCTACACTGTTGGTGGGAATGTAAACTGGTACAGGCCCTCTGGAAAACAGTGTGGAGGTTCCTCAGGAAACTAACTATAGAACTCCCCTATGACCCAGCAATAGCACTGCTAGGAATTTACCCAAGGGATACAGAAATGCTGAGGCATAGGAGCACATGTACCCCAATGTTCATAGCAGCACACTCCATGATAGCTAAAACATGGAAAGAGCCTAAGTGTCCATCAACAGACGAATGGATCAAGAAAATGTGGTTTATCTATACCATGGAATACTCCATGGCAGTGAGAAACAATGAAATCTGGCCATGTGGAGCAACATGGATGGACCTTGAGGGTGTTATGCTGAGCGAGATAAGTCAGGTAGAGAAGGACAAATGTCATATGTTTGCACATAAGGAGGATTAGGAGGAACTTGACGGAGGAACAAGGGGGAGAAGAAGGGCGGAAATGGTGGGGGAAAGGGAGAGAGGCAAACCATGAGAGACTCTTGAATGCTGACAAAAACTGAGGACTGATGGATGTGTGGGGGGGAGGGATGGGCATGGAGGAGGGCACTTGTGGGGATGAGCACTGAGAGTTATGTGGAAACTAATTTGACAATAAACTCTTTGTAAAAAAAAAAAGAAAAGAATATACAATGGAGAAAGGACAGTTCTACAATAATGGTGCTGGAAAACTGGATAGCTACATGCAAAAGAATAAAATTGGACCATTCTCTTACACCATCCACAAAAATAAACTCAAAATAGATTAAAGACCTAAATGGAAGACTTGAAACTTAAAACTTCTAGAAGATAACTAAACAGTAATTTCTTTTTCATTTGCTGTAGAAACATTTTTTGAGATATCTCTCCTCAGGCTAAGGAAACAAAGCAAAAATAAATTTCTGGGACTACATCAAAATAAAAAAAATACTTCCGTGCAGTGAAGAAAACCATCAACAAAAAAAAGGCAACCTACTGAATGGAAAAAGGTGTTTACAAATGATATACCCAATAAGGAATAAATATCCAAAATGTAAAATGAAATTATACAACTTAACACTAAAAACACAAATCGTCTGATTAAAAATGGGCTATGGGGCTGAATATATACTTTTTCCAAAGAAGACATACAGATGGCCAACAAAAACATGAAAAGATGCTAACCGTCACTCATCAGAGCAATACAAATTAAATCACAATGTGATGTCACTTTATACCTGTCAGAATCGTGAGAACCTAAACATAAGAAATACCAAGTGTTGGTGAGGATGTGGAGGAAAAGGAACCCTCATAAACTGTGGTGGGAATGCAAATTGATGCAGCCACTGTGGAAAACAGTATAGAGATTCCTCAAAAAGTTAAAAATAGAATTACAGTATGGTGCAGTAATTCTACTAATGGATATTTATCCAAAGAAGACATACTAATTTGGAAAGATATATTCACCTCTATGTATTCTGCAGAATTATTTACAATAGTCAAGATATGGAAGCAACCCAAGAATAAGTGATACACTTATACATGCACCCACCCACACACACACAGAGGAATCTTATTCTGCCATATAAAAAAATGAAATCTTGACGTTTGTTACATTATGAAGTGCATAGAATGTACAGTCCTAAGTGAAATAAGTCAGAAAGACAAATACTGTATGATTTCACTCATGTGTGGAATTAAAAAAATTCACAGACAAAGAACAGACAAAAAAAAAAAAACAGACTCTGAAATACAAAGAACAAACTGGTGGTTGCAGGAGGGAAAGTGGATGGGGGGTGGGCAAATAGATAAAATGGATTAAGAGTATATTTATGGTGATGAACCCTGAGACATGTATAGAATTCTTGAATCTTGTACACCTAAACTCATATAGCACTGTATTTTAATTATACTTTAATAATAATAGGAGCATCTGGATGGCTCAGTCAGTTGAGCATCCAACTTCAGCTCAGTGAAGCTGTGAGTATCATAGCTTGTGAGTTCAAAACCCACGTCAGGCTCTGAGCTGATGACTCAGAGCCTGGAGCTTATTTCAGATTCTGTATCTCCCTCTTTCTCTGTCCCTCCCCTGCTTGAGCTCTTTCTTTCTAAATAACAAACATTTAAAAATTTTAAAAATTCATAATAAATCATTGATAGTCCCTTGCTTCTTTTTACTATAGAATAAACTGTAAATTTTGGTTAATGGGAATGTATAGTCACCCTCAATGGAGGTGGGGAAGGCTATTGTTGGAACAGGTTTCATGAGGAAATATAAGTTTAGAATATAAAACATTTGCATTAAACATCAAAATGGAGCTGTCAAGTCAGCATTTGGATATGTTAGTCATTATGATATAGATTTTATTGGAATCTGTGTAAACAAAATTATACCACCAAGAGAATAGTCACTGAGAAGGAATGATTGGTGAGGTAAGAAGAGAGCCAAGAGGAAAGGGCACACTGGAAGGCAAGGGGAGTAAGTGTATACAAGAGGAGGGCTCAGTGGGGTGCCTGGGTGGCTCAGTCAGTTAAGGGTCTGGTTTCAACTCAGATCATGATCTCACAGGTCGTGAGTTTGAGCCTCGAGTCAGGCTCTGTGCTGATAGCCTGGAGCCTGCTTTGGCTTCTGTGTCTCCCTGTCTCTCTGCCCCTCCCCCACTCTCTCTCTCTCTTTCTCTCTCTGTCTCTCTCTCTGTCTATCAAAAATAAATAAATATTAAACATTTTTAAAAAAAGAGGAGAGCTTAGCAAGTAATATAAAATATGGTAGCTCAAGTAATATAAAATATGTAATGAGTGTTATAATAATATATACAATATATATTATAACCTAAATATGTATATATTCAGAATTGAAACTGGAATTTACAAAGTGTTTGGAATGGAAGTTTTGGCAAACTGAGGAGTTATAAAGCTTGATTGAAGCAAGCATCGGAAGAAATTAGAGGAAGTAGAGGTGGGGAGTATAAACACATTTTTTTTTTTTTTTTTTTTTTTTTTTTTTTTTTTACAGGTGGTGGGGAAAGGCACAGAGAGAGAGACAGAGAATCCCAAGCAAGATCCACACTTAGTGCAGAGCCCCATGCAGGGCTTGATCCCACCACCTAGAGATCATGACCTGAGCTGAAATCAAGATTCAGTAGTTCAGTCCACCCAGCCACCCAGGTGCTCATTAACACCTATTTTGAATTGGAATTTCAATGCCAAAAAGGGAACAAAGAAATACATTTCATTAGGACTCTAGGAAGGTTGAGAGACTTCAGAAGTCAATGCTGAAGTATCAAGCGCTTTGGCAAGTCAGGGTGTGACATTTTGCAACAGGATTTAAGGATTTACCCAAATCCAGTGCCACTCACATCACCTTATAAGTAGCCACATATTTAAGCTAGTCTTTTTTTTTAAATAATGTTTGTTTATTTTGGAGAAACAGAGTATGTTAGGGAGGGGCAGAGAAAGAGGAGACACAGAATCCGAAGCAGTCTCCGAGCTCTCACCCCAGAGCCCAACGCGAGGCTTGAACCCATGAACTGTGAGATCATGATCTGAGCCAAAGTCAGATGCTTAACCACTGAGCCACGGAGTCTCCCCTAAATAGAGTCTCCTTTTAAATATCTGTAAATATCTGTATCTGTAAACAGGCACCAGAGGCAGTGTGATCAGATGCCACCCAAAGAACAAAGTCTTCAAATGTTGTCTGAAACCACCAACACAGAAAACCTAGGCATGTTTCTGGAGGGTAGGGTGTGCACCTTCATGCCTTTTATATATCCAGCAACTTGCAAACAGTAGGAACTTGCTGTTGATACTGATTATAAGGATGATGATTCTGTGGCTTTTTAAATTCACATCTCTACATGCAGATAGCAATCACCTTGAAAGAATGATTGCTAATGTTCAAATGGCCTTTTGTGCAAAGCTGACAAATTTTAGGCCAAATTGCTGTTGGCTATGTTTTCAGAAGGGTAGATCTTAATAATGGCATTTAATTTTTCTTTTTTGAACCAATGAATGAGTTTCAAGACTGTTTTTACAAAGACAGAGCACCATATAAATTCCACATGAAAGCAAGCCCTAATTTAAAAAATAATACCCTAATGATGCCTAATTACTTCCTTGAGAATAAGCAGCAACCTAATTAGTCACCTTTATCTTCATATGCACCTGGAATTGCTATTGTGAATAAAGCACACAAAGCACAGTCCATTTTAAAAACAAACTGAGGAAACTGAGAAGGTTGGGTTAGGTGGGCAAGGTAATTTATGACAAATCATTAAATTTCTAATGGTATTTGATTCATTTTTTTAGGGAATTGATAAAATAATTAACAGAGTTTGGAAAACTCTCCACTACAAGTTACATAGAATTACTTAAGAGCTACACATAAAGCATTTCCTATAAAGGTAGATAACGTGCAGTTTACGGAGACAGCGTGTCTGTATGTATCAGACATTTCTCTGCCATAGCAAATGGCAACTATTAACTCCAAACTTTGAGATTTTATCCAGAAAGAACTTGGAAATCTCTTCTCAGTTAGATAATGTCTTCTCAGAAATGGGCTGTGGACAGGATAGATTAACCAAGCTGACAACCACTCAAATGAGTTTCTGGACGTGAGCCTTTGCAGACAGAAAGGAAAATAAAAGTTTCCATGTCTTCACCACTGCTACTGTGAATGGCTCAAAAATCAGTTTGTACCATCTTCTATAAAATTCAAAGTGAGAAAGGTAAAGCATATAGTCTCTTCTTGGTCACTGCACAAGAGCTAGTCCTCATCTGTATTATTAATACCGTAAATCTTTAGAAATATTCAAAGTGGCCATTGTACCCAACTGAAAACAATCCTACTTCATGGTAAATTGTAAGTAAATTATCATAGGAAGTAAAAAGCAATCTTTCTGATTACTATTGCCTATTTCTGAGCAGTTATCCTTTATATTACTGGCCTTTTCTGAGTAGTTGCATTTAGAGATACTTTATCAATTGCTTTGTAGCAGCTTACCATAGATTTAGCAATTTAAAAGCAACGTGCATTTATTAACACATAGTGTCTGTCTGTCAGGAGTCTGGAAATTGCTTAGGGGATTCCCACCCTTTGGGTCTCACAGGCTATAGTCAGAGTCATCCAAGGCTGAGTTCTCATCTGCAGGCTCCACCAGGAAAGCATCCGCTCATGAGCAAATTCTGGTTTTGGGCAGAATTTATTTCCTTTTCATTGCAGGACTGATAGCATTACTTTTGCTGGCTGTAAACTGAAGAGCACCCTTAGCTCCTAGAGTCTGTCCAGAATTTCTAGAGTCCACCTGCATTTCCTTGCCATGTGGAATTCCCCAGCCTGACCACAAACTTCATTAAGCCAGCATGGAGAGTCTCTAGACAAGTGGCTGAGCAAGACAGTCTTGTATAAAATGACATGATCGCAGGAGTGACCTTCTATCACCCTAGCTATGTTAACTTAGAAGCATGTCTTACCTAAGGGGAGGGGAGTAAGCAAGGCCATGAAGCCCAGGTGGCAAGGATCTTGGAAGTGGCACCCTAGAAACTCTCCAGCCTTGTCACCTGTTTGTCATGGGGCTTTGATGCCTCTGTTCCAGCAAACAGATTTTTGTTAACACTTAACGACAACCATAGAATTGTTGAGACTTTTATTTAGGAGATTTCTTTTCTTTTCTTTTTTTAATGTATTTATCTATTTATTTATTTATTTAGAGATAAAATAAGTGCACAGATGATCGAGCAAGGGAGGAGCAGAAAAAGAGGGAGAGAGAGAATCCCAAGAAGGTACTGCACCATCAATGTAGACCCTGACTTGGGGCACAATCCCTTAAACCACGAGATCATGACCTGAGCTGAAATCAAGAGTGGAACACTTAATTGACTGAACCACCCAGGCGCTCTTAGAAGATTCCTTTAATAAGTCTGCATACCTAAATTCTCAATTTTCCATGATGACTATTATGTGCGATTATCTTCCAATCTCCTTCCTTTCCCATCAGAACCAAGAGCATATTGTTAATTCAAAGACACTACATCATTTTGTAGGTTCCTAACAGCCCTGTATAGTATAGATGATTAGACTGTTCTTTTTCATTATTTATTGCATCCTCTGCTAACTACATTTCTTTAGGCTACTGAATTTCTCCTTCCCTTTAGTAACTGGAGAGAGAATATCTTTTATGAATTTGATCCTTGGAATGGAGCAGCTATCCATGAAAAAGCATTATCACAAAGAATTCACCCCAAAGCCCTGGATTCCTCCCACTTTTATTTTCAACTAGTAAAGTCAGCTTTCAAAATAAATTGATGTTTACATTTTTATACCTGCCACTATACCTGGCATCTAAGGATGTTCTACTTAAGAAAAAAAAAATTCTTTTCTTCTCTCCAAATAAACCACAAATAACTGAAAAATTATTTGGTAAACTATAATCTTAAAGACATACAAAATACTATTATTTTCTGGATTTTCTGATTATTAAGATTTTTTTGATATTCAGGAAGAATTCTATCAGTACATAACTTAAATTTCTATAATGATCACTTAGAGCAGGAACTGCTTACTGTTGTATTTCTAGGTATTTATCTTCAAGTCACATTCTATGCCTCTAAGCACTTCATTCTGAAAAACCTATTCATCCAGGCTTCTCAGAGAAAAAGGATCATTTCTGTCTTTATTCACAACATGCACCTTTGGTGAGGTGCCTGGGCGGCTCAGATGTTTGAGCAACCAACTCTTGATTTGGGATTGGGCCATGATCCCAGGGTCATGGGATCGAGGTCCATGTCAGGCTCTCCAGGGAGCATGGGGCCTGCTTAGGATTCCCTCTCTCTCTCTCTCTCTCTCTCTCCTCCCCCCCCCCCCACTAAGCAAACAAAAACCATGTACCTTTGGGTCTTAAACAATTTGACACTGACTTCAGACTCACTGCCATTGACATTCTCCTCCTCCCCTTCCCACCTGTGCCTTTTCTCTAAGCACCTATTGGATATATCTGAAGTATTCATTTTCTGATTTTAAAAGCTGACTTTAGTCCTTCAGATCATTTCTTCTCACTCTGGTTTTCTAATATAATATCTTAGGGGATATTTATCTAATAATTATATAATACTCATCATGGGCTTCATCTTTTTCAAGAGACTCTCTTTTTAACACCAGTATCCTTAAATAACTGCAAGTGGAGTCTTCTTTTCCAAGGCCCAGTCTTTCTGTATATAACACTACATTTTTTAAAAAGATTGTTATTTTAGCTTATGGGTGAAATAGCTCCACCTCTATTTGCAGAACACATACAATTAACCACATCCACAGTTCACTGTAAAATCAAAACCAGCTCTCTTTCCTATACTTTTATTTCTCTACAGCATATGACACACAAACCTATAAGCTTTGACTCAGAGTCACTGAGTAGAAGACACACATTTTGGTATCCTTCTCTCTATTGTTCTCGTGATAATCATTGACCTCATCCAGTAGACCAGTTTCCCTTGTTCTCATGTGCTGTCTTCTAAGGAATTCTACTGGCACTCTGAAACTTATCTTCCATCTTATATGTGGGTCATATTCCCAGGCCCTGTATGTCCTGAATTTGGTATGACATGGTTCATGGCATCAGATTTGGCTAAAATCTACTTTTAGTAACTAGTAACTTTTCCATTAAAAATGCATAAATTAGGGGGGTAGTGGGTGAAATTGGTGATGGGGATTAAGGAGTGCACTTGTCCTCTTGAATACTGGGTGACATATAGAATTGTTAAATCACTAAATTTTCCACCTGAAGCTAGTATAACACTGTATGTTAACTGTACTACAATTAAAGTAAAATTTTTAAAAATGTGAAAATTATGTGAAAACTTGGCCAAAGCTTCTAAGTTGCATAATCCCACGGCATGTATATACTATGGAACTTAGTCCCCATGAAATTGTGCAACAAGGTGGCTCTGCCTGAGCAGTATCTAGAATATAGCTAAATGTAAACAGAAACTTTAACAAATTATTTTCTTTTGTATGTATTCTGTCTCTACCAGCTAGCCTGTCTTCTCCAGTTATCTACTTAGTATCCCTTCGATTGAACCAGGAAGGTGAAATCTCAATATTTCTGTCTGTAGATTAAGAAATATTAATTAATTAATATAAGAAGTAATCTAGTTATAAATTATTAAATAAAGTTATGAGTGTTGAGAGTTGTTTATTTGTAGAATCTGGATGCATACATGGTAACAGAGAACATGTGAAATCTATGCCATTACTACTTGTAAATATATATATTCATATATATAATTTCATATCTGTCAGTCTCACAAATACATAGGATGCCACATCTAAAATTGCTGGACTCCATTAACCTTATTTCTGAAACTAATAGCTCTTCAAAAAGAGAAAAAAAAGTTGGCTACTGTGTGAATCTTGGGTAGTATCTGGTCCCCATGGAAACAGAGATGTGGCTCCAGATATCAAGATCTAGCATGCCACAGATCTACAGAGCATTTTAGTTTGTGTATAAAAAAAAAAAAAAAAATGCTCAGTACTGAAAAGATGCCATAAAAATGTCTGAGGTCTTATGAATTTAGCCAGGAATTACAGTAATAATTTATGCTGGTAGGATTTTGCATTTCATTTATCTGCCTTTCTATTTGGCTTTATACCCTACTCTGAACCAAGTGACAGTGTCTTCTACTGAGCTGTAGTATATACTGTCCAAAAATCATAATGCTATACATTTTAGCATGGTTTGATAAATAATTACAAACCTGTGATTTCCAGATTTATTGAACAACATTTCTGTAATTAATTGTACTCCAAATTAATCGAAGATAAGGGTAGTCTGTTCAAGAATGTGAGGTTAACACCAGGAACCCAGTTTCTCCTCTCTTCATGTTTTTGTGTTGAAGCACATTCACTTTCAGTTTCCATGAGGAAGTTCTTCCATAAGGAAACAATTTATCCCCTTTTTCTTATGTGGCCAAGGAAGAGCAAACTGGCACATTTGGAAAAAAGTAACTTTAAGATCAAAGGTAACTTCCACCCTGTTCATCAATCTTACGTATTCACTGCTCTCAGAGAGCACACATTCTCCCCAGCCTCTCCACGCTATAAGCTATGCACAGGGCTATCTTACAACACTGTCCAAGGGGTTCAAAGTAAGCAAGAGTGATGGAGCACCTGAGTGGCTCAGTTAGCGAAGTGTCCAACTTTGGCTCAGGTCACGATCTCATGATTTGTGAGTTTGAGCCACATGTCAGGCTCTCTGTTGTTTGAATCCTCTGCTCCCTTCTCGTTCTGCCTCTTCCCTGCTTGTGCTTTCTCTCTCCCTCAAAATTAACAAATGAACATTTTTAAAAAAGTAAGGGAAAGTGAAATGATAAGGATAGGCTTCTCTCATCTTCTGGACTTTAATATGAGTATTTTTAATATTTTATAATTAAATATGTTACTTGTAGGTCTTTGTGGTTATGCACCCTATAAGTAATTCCTTTCTGTTTATACCTTGTGAGAAGGTATTTATAGTAATAAAATAATGCCGAATTTTATTAAGTGATTTTTTGCATCTAATGAGATCATCTATCTTTTTTTCATTTTTCAAAGTAAGCTTATGTTAAACTGCATTTATAGATTTTTTTAATTGTACTTAATTTAAAACCTACATTGTGTACTTGGAATAATCCTAAGTGTGGCATGATTTTTTTTTTTGGTTTTGCATTGTTTATATTAAGAACTTTCCAATTAATATTTGTATAATTGGTCATTTTTCTCTTGTATGCTTTGTTGTTTAAAATGAAATTTTCTTCGGGGCGCCTGGGTGGCTTAGTCGGTTAAGCGTCCGACTTTCGCTTAGGTCATGATCTCATGGTTCGTGGGTTCGAGCCCCGCGTCGGGCTCTGTGCTGACTGCCAGCTCAGAGCCTGGGGCCTGTTTCAGTCTGTGACTCCCCCTCTCTCTGACCCTCCCCTGTTCACACTGTCTCTCTCTCTCTCTCCTAGAAATAAAAAAAAAAACATTTAAAATGAAATATTCTTCTAAAGGTGTATTGGAAACCATCCATAAATGTAAATCTGAACCAAAATGTATCCTATGTAAAATTATAAACTGGTGATTCAATTACTTTAATGAATTTCAAATATTTCATGGTTTCTGTTTCTTCTTGAAACAACATTGTAACTGTAAATTGTTTTCATATTTGTTCTGTATCCTTCAGGTTTTTCAGGTTTCCTTTTTCCTTTTTCCCACCAAAATATGGTCCACATATCTTTCAACTAATGTTTTACTTTCTGCTACAACTATAAATCTGTCCCTTTCATCTTAATATTTTTTATTTACACCTGTATATATTTTCATTAAATGTATTTGTCCTGTGTTTTGTCAGTTTTATTAGTATTTTCAAGAAAGTAATTTTTAGTTGTTAATTCTATTGTATTTTTGAGTTTTAGATTATTAACACTTATTCATATATATTTTTACTCTTATTCTTCTTTCCTTTCTTTTGTTTCTGCTCTTTTTCATTTCTTAATTTGAGTGCTTAGTTCATTTACATTCATTTTTCTCTTATTAATGGAACATTTAAAGCTATATATTTCCCTCTTATTTCTGCTTTAGCTTTGTCCTACATATTTGGTAAGTTTTCCTTATTATTCGCTTCTACATATGCTGTATTTCCCATTAGGATTTATTCTTAGATATAAGATATATAGTCTAATTATTGTAAATTTGACTTACTATGTCTTATTGGTGAATGAGGCCTTTTATCAATACATGATCATTCTTTTTCTCTCATTTTAATTTATACCTTAGCATTTATTTCTTCTCTCGATATTGTTATACCATTTTGTTTCTGTTTATATTTGTTTAACATACTTTTTTCATGAATTTATTTTCAAAAAAATTTTTGTGTTATGTTAAATGTATTTTACTTATAAATATTTTAAAACTTGGGTTATTTTTGATCAAGTAAAAAGCTTTGATTCTGGAAAGACTACAATTTTTACTGATGTGACTACTGATATATTCAGACTAAATTTTACCTTTCCTTTTATGCTTCTCAGAGTGTGTGTGTGTGTGTGTGTGTGTGTGTGTGTGTGTGGTCACTATCATTCTTCTTCATAAAATAGAATTTCCTTAGTATATCAATTTTGGCTGGTAATTATTTTATCATATTACTGGTCACTGTCCATGACTTTTGAGTTTTCTTTTTTTTATTTTTTTTTTACAAATAGTTTATTGTCAATACTTTTGAGTTTTCTTATACATTCTTCTGTCAGTATAATTCCTTGCAGTAATGTCATTATGTGTTGATCACTTCTAAGAATTCTTCTTTATCATTATTGCTTTACAATGTCATAGGCTGTGATTGAAATTCATTATGATCTGAGAATCTATGTATTTTTCCCTCTGTCCTTATATCTAAAAGTTATATTTTTTCCATATTTGGGTGTTCCCTTTTTCCTCCGGTTACGTTCTTAAAGTTTTGCCATCATTGTTCACTTTAAACCTATTAATATATTATTTTATATCTTCTATTTAATATTTAAGTAAGTATGTGGGTTTTGAGCATCTGATTCCCTGGTTTGTTCATTTTGCTGGCTCACTCTAGCTCAATGAGTGCGAATTGTTTCTGCATGTCTTTCTCATAATTGTTTACTATGAACCTCTATCCATTGGAATTTTATCTACAGAAATTTTATAAAGTCTAGTTCTACAGTGTAGTCTACCAGAGAGGATCCATATTTTGAATCTCTTAGATATTCAAGGATACAATCAATCTAAACCACTTTTATTTTTCTTGTGATGGTATGTGGCAAACATGGGTGAAACTTGTCCAACTTCAGATGAATGCATATGCTTAGAAATTTTCAGAGAGGTTTTCCTTCCTTTTCTCTGTTCTGTAAAGAGCCAAGCTTGAGAAAGTCAAGTAGCCCTCCATCCCCTCTTTTGACTTTATGGAGAGCTTATCAGATGAGATCTTCCATCCTGCTTGTTGCATATCTTCCCCCTGTGATCCATCTAAATATAAGATCTGCGGTAGCAGACATTCCCAGAGGCTTCTGCTTCAGTGCTTGTATTTTTCCTGCATTCTTGCTTGATTTTTTTCCCTTACCTCCAATAACTTTAATTTTTCCCCCAAGTAAACTCTTCATTTAGTTTTTATTTTATATTTTTATCAAGTATGTTATGTATCCAATAACTGGGGAGTTTGGACAATAATTTGTCAAATTACTGTTAAGGAACTACTCAACAATATTTAATTTTAAAATAGATGAATGACTTTCTTCTCTACAAATTTTGGGTGTAGGGTCTCTAGATCAATTATGTGCAGGACTTAAGGTAATTAAGAAAATCTGCACGAATTATCATCATAATCTTTGTTTTAATGATATGGAATTGCCCTTTTGAGTTCATAAGGAGATGAGTATTATCAATTCCATATGGCTTAATGTAAATATAATATATATATTGAAATGAAGTAGAATTAAATCAGTTGGGTTAAGAGAGTGCTAAAATAATAACTATTGTTCTGTTATACATTGCAATATATTAAAAATTACACAAAAATATTAATGTAATCTAAGCACACCACATACTTTTTTAACTTTATTTTCTACTGCCTCTCCCTTCCAATGTTGCTACCACAGGAGTCCTATGTTGAACATTTCATAGGCATACTTCCATATTTTTCTCTGAGCTCACAGAATCATACATATAAACATAATGTATATGTACCTATACATATATAATCTTCTACATTTCAGTATTTAATACTCCACAAATATCTATGCATCTCTGCAAGTCACCAACATATTTTCAATCTTTATCATAGCAGCCTAATTTTTCATAGCATTAAAATAACATATTATGTTCAATTATTATATCAATCATGACGTTCCTTGATAAGATGTTTCGTTCTAGCATAATTTTGTTTAAGACAGCCACCACTATATACCGACTTAAGAGAGATGAGGTTAAGTCAGTATGTGGATAACCCAAAATATAGTTATATGAGCTATTTGTCAATATCTGAATTTTTGAAGATAAAATTCCCATTATTTATTGGCATTTAAAAAGTTTGGCTAGACATAGAAAAAAAACCAAATATCTATCAACAGATACATTGATAAAGAAGCTGTGACACAAACACACACACACACACACACACACACACTGGAATATTTAGCTATAAAAAAGGAAATCCCACCATTTGTGAATACATGGATAGGGCTTCAGGGCATTATGCTAAGGGACATAAGTCAGAAAGGAAAAGATAAGTACTGTATGATCTCATTTATATGTGCAATACAAACAAACAAAGAAAAACCTCATAGAAAAAGGATCAGGCTTGTGGTTATCAGAGGCAAAGAGTGGGTGGAGAGTGATTTCAATAAAGGTGGTCAAAATGTACAAACTTACACCTATAAGATAAATAAGTACTAAGGATGTTATGTACAACATGATGACTATAGTTAACACTGCTATATGGTATATTTAAAAGTTGTTAAGACCGTAGAACCTTAGTTTTCATCACAAGAAAAAAAAAGTTTTTTTCTCTCTTCTTTCCTTCCTTCCTTTCTTCCTTCCTTCCTTCCTTTTTCTTTCTCTCTCTCTTTCTTTATTTTGTACATGACATAATGGATTTTAACTAAACCTATTCTGGCAATAACTTCACAATATGAGTCAAATCATTATACTATACATCTTCAACTGATACAGTTTTGTATATCATTTATATTTCAATAAAACTGGAAAAAACAAAAGTAAAAAAAAATACCCAAAACCTTGGCTCATGAATATGTCTTCTACAGCTTCTTAAGCAAGAAGAGCCAGATTATTCTGCATTTTTTCTAATTAAAGATTACTTAGCTTTATGCTTGCTTGATATTGCTACTTAGGGGATTTTCAATATCAGACAGTTCCAAAATTGTTTGAACAAAGAAATATATAGATATATTTTGTTAAATCAGAGTATGTGTGTTCTTTAGGGTATAATCTTTGTAAGGTTGGGATTTGTTTTATCTCTGTGGCAATCTCCCAATTGGCATACAGTACAAAAATTAAAGTTTTGTGTGTGATTTAAAAACCTGTTAGCAGCTTTATTGAAGTATAATTGACATACAATTAATTATAGATGCTTAAAGTGTATAATTATGTCAAATTTTGACATATGTTATATACTTGTAAAACATCAGCATAATCAAAATAGTGAATATATTCTTCACACCCCAAATTTTTTCATAATCCTGATGTAACCTCTCTATTCTTGTCTTTTGACCTACTCTCTTCCCTCCCCCAGGCAACCACTGAACTACTTTGGATCACTGGATTAATATACATAAGATGGATCTTTTAAATAAATGTTAATGTACTTTTTGTCTAGTTTCTTTCACTTAGCATAATGACTTTGATGTCTATCTGTGTTGTTGCATTCATCAACAATTCATTCCCTTTTACAACTGAGTGGTATTCCTTTCACAATGTACTTACTACCCCTTTAGTTCCTCATGGACGTTTGGATTGTTTCCAGCTTTGGTGATTTTGCAAATAAAACAGCTATAAATGTTTGCATATGTGCCTTGATATGAATAGAAGTTTTCATTTGTCTTATATAAATACCTAGAAATGGAATGGCAAGGCATTATGGTCAGGTATTCCCATGGCAATTTATGAGAATTTAGATGTTGAACAAATGCTCAACAGTCATCAGTGTTTTCATTTTGGCCATTCTAATAGGTGTGTGTAACCAAAACATTATGGATTTGATTTGCATTTCTCTAATGATAAGTCATGCTGAATGTTTTTTATGTCTTCATTTGAGAAATAAAATGTCATCTTTGGTGAAGTGTCTAAAGAACTTTGGCCTATTTTTTATTAGGTTGTTTGCTTTCTTAATATTGAGTTTTAAGAGTACCATATGTATTCTAGATATAAATCTTTTATCATACATGGAATTTGAATATATTTTCTCTCTATCATGGTTTGTCTTTTTCCATCTTAGCAGTCTGCTAACTCTGATGGCATCAAATTAATGGATTTTGTCTTCTATGGATTTTGCTTTGGGTGCATCTAAGAAATTTTTGCATTACCAAAGTCAAAAAAATTTTACTCTTAAGTTTTCTTGTAGAAGTTTTATAGTTTTATGAAACATATTTAAGCTTAAGATCAATTTTGAACTGATTTTTGTATATCGGGCAAGGCATGGATAGTTTATTTCGTGCACATAGAAAACCAATTTTTCCAGCAAAATATGTTGGAATAACTTAGTTTCTCCACAGAATTGCCTTTGCATCTTTGCTAAAAATCAATTGAATATATACAAGTGGGACTTATCAGGACTCTCTATTCCATTGATCCTTTCTGTATCTTGACATGAATGTAATACAGGCATGATTATTGCAGCTTTATAAAAAGTCTTAATGCTAGCTGTTGTAAGTCTTTCAACTTTGTTCTTATTTTTTCAAAGTTGTTTTTACTATTCTCGGTACTCTGTATTTATATATGAATTTTAGAGAGTCATCTTGTCAATTTCTAACAATGCAGAACCTGCTGAGATTTTGATAAGGATCACATAGAATTTTTATAGATCTATTTTGGGACTATTGTCATCTTAGCAATATTGAATCTTCCAATCCCTAAAGCCATTAAAATTATTTACTTATTCATGTCTTCTTTAATGCCTCTCAGCAGTGATTTGACCATACAAATCTTACATATCTATAGTCAAATATATCCCAAGTATTTAATATTTTTGACGGTACTGCATTTTAATTTCAATTTATTTTGTTTGTGTATAGAAATATGGTTAACTTTTTTTTTTATGAATTGGCATCCTGCAAATGCCTGATATTGGATTTGTGGCAGTTTTGTTTTGTTGTTTTTGGGTTTGCTTTATTTATTATTTTTTAATATTCAACAGGTTTTTTTCACTTAGATAATCCCAAATCCTACATGCCATGGCTTCTCCAGGATTCTATCTCTACCTCCTCAGCTCAGACAGTCACTAAGTAGGCTTTCACTCCTGTGTTGCTCCTGGATAATTTTTCCAGGTAGTAAGGTGGAGAAACAGGAAATTTTCTTATTTGTTTTATTTCTCCCAGAAAACACTGACCTTTTGGCCTAATAGCCAAAGTCATCTTGAAAGCTGTTGTTTTATGTTATCAGGTTCTTAGTTCTTAGTTGTTTGAAGATAAATTTATACCTTGCTATTCCAATTCGGCCAGAAGCAGATGTAGGTATCATATGTTTCCATTCACACAAATATTCACCTCCTGTTCTCATTTTTCTTAAATTGAGAAATGATTTACATACCATACCACCCACTTTTTTAAACTGTACAATTGAGGAGGAAGGGGCAAGATGGCGGAGAAGTAAGGAGCTCCGTACTTGCACTCGCGCCCATACATCACACAGAAAAGAGCTGAAGCCATTGGAAACCTTACAAAACCTGAGAGACTGGGAGAAAAAGGACGCAGAATCCACTGAGAGAGACTTCTAACGTGAGTGCGAACCGGGGAAGATAAAATCGGGTCGGGATCGGAGACTCCAGGGTGGGAGGTGATCCCCCTCTACCCTATACGGGGAGTGAGAGGGGAAAAGGAGAGAGTCCGAAACAGAAAAAACCTCCGCTTGGGGGGAAAACCTCCACTTGGGGCAGAGAAAGACCGTACTTGCCTAATACCTGCACACCAGGTCCCCTCGCGCCAACTGGTCCCGGGGGGGCTGAGCGCACAAACTGCTTCTTTGTGCAGGCTCCTGGCGGCTGGACTTTAGAGTGGCGGCGCGCCTGCCGCCATTGTAGCTCCCGGGCGGCTGGGGCCCCAGAAAGAGCCGCGCGGACTCCGGGCGTCCACGCTCCTACCTGGCTGGGACTCGAGAGAGAAGGCAAGGAACTAAAAACTGGGAAATTAGCCTGTGAGTTCGTGTTTTGGATGACAAGCCATAGAGGGACCCGGTTTTCCTCACTCCAGTGGGCTCGGGCTCAGAGCACCCAGCAGGGAAGCCCCCGCCCATGCTCGCCAGCCTGACCCAGAGAAGGAAGCAGCGATTCTGACTCCACCCCCAGAGCTCGGCAGGGGGCCTGGAATTGCCCCGAGGGGGTTGACTGGGAAGCTATGTCTAAGGCAATTTCAGCAGGGCTCACGGACTAGGATTTGGAGAATTGGAAGTGGCCTGGGTTGAAGAGTGCAACCAACTTCGGCTGTGCCCCCGGTATGGGGATATTACATGCCCAGAAAAGCGAGGTGCAGCGCTTGGTTCAAGAAGGGACTGGAGCACCATCACTCTCCTCCCCACAACCGCCAAGGCAGAGGTCCCGCCTGAGGCATTGGATCACACCACGCCCATCCCTGGCAGAGAGCTGCCCTCCTCACTTTTTTTGTATTTTTTTCCATTTTTTTTCTTTTCTCATTTTTTTCTCTTTCTTTTTTTCTTCTTCTTTCTCTTTTCTCTCTTTATTCCCCAGAACACTGACCTGACAAACTCTGGTCGCCAGCTTGCTTAAACTATCACAACGAGTCCATTCTGTAAATGTAAATTCTACACCTACCAACATTTTCATCTCTTTCTCTCAGGAGTAATTAGACTATAGAGTTTCTCTGGATAATTCCAGCACCCTTCTCTCACCTATCCAACCATATTCTACCCTTTACCTCTTTGAAAAAAGCTTCTTATCCCTTCTGCCTGTTCATTCTATTTCCAATTCTGCCTCATCCGGCCCTGCCTTCTCTCTCTTTCTCTATGCTCTTCAACCAGCACTGCATACACACGGCTATTTAACTGTAGCTGGGAAATCCAGGTATATGCTTTAAACCGTTTTTGTCCATCGGTTTTCTTCTTTTTTCCTTTTCTTTTCCCCTTTTTGACCCTTTTATGTATTTTGTACTCTCATTATTCGCCCTCCCTCCTCCGTCTTTTCTCTTATCTTTTTCATTTTCCCTCTCACTTTGCATGTTAGTTGAATTAGCCTTTATGTTTGTGTGCTCCTACTCCCTGTGTGTTTGTCTGTCTGTTTTCTTTTCCAGGGCTACCTCAAGAAACAAGCTAGAGTAAACAAGGTTGAGAGTCCCAAATATCACTACGAAGAGGAAAATAATATAACCAAGGTCCCAACAAGAGAGACCAAGAGATACCATTCAAAAAACACTCTCTGAAAGACTAGGCCCTGGACAGTCAAAGAGTCTTCTTGGATATAGCAGCGCTTATAGAAACAGAGAGCGTAACAGGTCTTGAAAACCAACAAGAGCCAGAAAGCTAACTAAAATGACGAAACGAAAGAGCTCTCCTCCAAAGAAACTCCAAGAAGAAATGACAGCGAATGAACTGCTCAAAACAGATATCAGCAGCATCACTGAACAAGATTTTAGAATAATAATGGTAAAATTAATAGCTGGGCTTGAAAAAAACATAGGGGACATCAAAGAAACTATGGCTACAGACAGAATGGAAAATAAAAATAGGCATGAAGAATTAAAAAATGCGATAAATGAGATCCATAATAAATTAGAGGCCTCCAATGCACGGATTGAAGAGGCAGAAAGGAGAATAAGTGATTTAGAAGACACCATTATAGAAAAACAAGAAGCTGACAAAAAAAGAGACAAACTGATCCAGGAACAGGAAAGAAGAATTCGAGAGCTCAGCGATACGGTCAAACGCAACAATATCCGTATCATAGGAATCCCAGAAGAGGAAGAGAGAGGGAAAGGTGCTGAAGGAGTCCTGGAACAAATTATAGCAGAGAACTTCCCCGACCTGGGGAAGGAAGTAAATGTGGAAGTACAAGAGGCTCAGAGGACTCCCCTCAGACGTAACCTGAATCGATCTTCTGCACGACATATCATAGTGAAAATGGCCAAATACAAGGACAAAGAGAGAATTTTGAAAGCAGCTAGGGAGAAAAGGGCCCTAACATACAAAGGGAAACCTATCAGAGTGGTGACAGACCTATCTACTGAAACTTGGCAGGCTAGAAAGGAATGGCAGGAAATCTTCAATGTGATGAACAGTAAAAATATGCAGCCAAGAATCCTCTATCCAGCAAGCCTGTCATTCAAAATAGAAGGAGAGATAAAAACCTTTCCAAATAAACAGAAATTGAAAGAATTTGTCACCACGAAGCCAGCCCTACAAGAAATCCTGAGGGGGATGCTCTGAAGGAAAGGTTGCAAGGAACAAAGATACCAGAGACACCACCACAAACATGAACCCTACAAAAGATACAAAGACTCTAAACCCACATATTTCAATAATAACACTGAATGTAAATGGGCTGAATGCTCCAATCAAAAGACATAGGGTAGCAGAATGGATTAAAAAACAAAATCCATCAATATGCTGTCTACAAGAAACTCATTTTAGACGGGAAGATACCTTCAGATTAAAAGTAAGGGGATGGAGAAATATATATCATGCTACAGGAAATCAAAAGAAAGCCGGAGTAGCGATACTTATATCAGACAAACTGGACTTTAAATTAAAGACAATCACAAGAGATGAAGAAGGGCACTACATAATAATTACAGGGTCCATCCATCAGGAAGAACTAACAATCATAAATGTCTACGCACCGAATATGGGAGCACCTAAATATCTAAAACAATTAATCACAAACAGAAACAAGCTTATAGATAAGAATGTGCTAATAGCAGGGGACTTTAATACTCCGCTTACAGCAATGGATAGGTCAACCAGACAGAAAATCACTAAAGAAATAATGGACTTGAAAGACACATTGGACCAGATGGATCTGACGGATATATTTAGAACTTTACATCCTGAGGCCAGGGAATTTACTTTCTTCTCAAGTGCGCATGGCACATTCTCCAAGATAGATCACATACTGGGACATAAAGCAGCCCTCAATAAATATAAAAGAATAGAGATCATACCATGCACACTGTCAGATCACAATGCTTTGAAACTTGAAATCAATTACAGGAAGAAGTCTGGAAAACCGCCAAAAACATGGAGGTTAAAGAACACCCTTCTAAAGAATGAATGGGCCAATCAGGCAATTAGAGAGGAAATTAAAAAATATATGGAAACAAATGAAAATGAAAACACAACAATTCAAAATCTATGGGATGCGGCCAAGGCAGTCCTAAGAGGAAAGTACATTGCTCTCCAGGCCTATTTCAAGAGATTAGAAAAAGCACAAGTCCAAAATCTAACAGCTCACCTAAAGGAGCTAGAGGCAGAGCAACAAGAACGCCCTAAACCCAGTAGAAGAAGAGAAATAGTAAAAATTAGAGCAGAAATAAACAACATAGAGACCAAAGAAACAATTGAACAGATCAATGAAACCAAGAGTTGGTTTTTTGAAAAAGTAAACAAAATTGACAAACCTCTAGCCAGGCTTATCAAAAAGAAAAGAGAGAGCACCCAAATAGACAAAATTATGAATGAAAATGGACTTATTACAACCAACCCCTCAGAAATACAAGCAATTATCAGGGAATACTATGAAAAATTATATGCCAACAAATTGGACAACTTAGAAGAAATGGACAAATTCCTAAACACACACTCACTACCAAAATTCACACGGGAAGAAATAGAAAACCTGAACAGACCCATAACGAGTGAAGAAATCGAATCAGTGATCAAAAATCTCCCAACAAATAAGAGCCCTGGACCTGATGGTTTCCCTGGGGAATTCTACCAGACATTTAAAACAGAATTAATCCCAATTCTTCTCAAGCTATTCCAAAAAATAGAAGTCGAAGGAAAACTCCCGGACTCATTTTATGAAGCCAGCATCACTCTGATTCCCAAGCCAGACAGAGATCCAGCAAAAAAAGAGAACTATAGGCCAATATCCTTGATGAATACGGATGCAAAAATTCTCAACAAGATCCTTGCAAATCGAATCCAGCAGCATATCAAAAGAATCATCCACCAAGATCAAGTGGGATTCATTCCTGGGTTACAGGGCTGGTTCAACATTCGCAAATCAATCAATGTGATCCATCATATCAATAAAAGAAAAGATAAAAACCATATGATCCTGTCAATAGATGCAGAAAAAGCATTTGACAAAATACAGCATCCCTTCTTAATAAAGACTCTCGAGAAAGTTGGGATAGAAGGAACCTACTTAAACATCATCAAAGCCATCTATGAGAAGCCTTCAGCTAACATCATCCTCAACGGGGAAAAACTGAGAGCTTTCTCCCTGAGATCAGGAACACGACAGGGATGTTTACTGTCACCACTGTTGTTTAACATAGTGCTAGAAGTCCTAGCATCAGCCATCAGACAACAAAAGGAAATCAAAGGCATCAGAATTTTGGAGAACCTTTTGCTCCCTGTGCATGATAGCCTGGAATCTTTTTCCACTCAATAAACTGTGGTTACATTTTGTATCAACCCTAAACACAAGGTTTTTATGACTGTATCCAGATAGCACACCTGAGCAGGTGGAAATGGAAAGAAAAAAGTAGTAGCACTACATAAATTTCAGACTTTGCTTTAAAAAAGGATAATCTTTTCATTTCATAGCTGAGCATACTCTGGGGTCACTCTACTTTACCTCAGTACTCATGTGGAACAAAACAATGTGAATATCTAGGCTGGTGCGTTTAGTCCATCATAGTATTCTTCTCTGGGAACAAAGACACTAATAAATCTCTTCTTTGTAAATTATGCAAAAGCTGGTCTGTGGCAGAATTAAAAGTGGGCCTAGAGTTAAGATTACATTTTAAATGTTCCCCCAATAAATAAATCAGCAAATAAATAAATAAATAAATAAATAAATAAGTGGTAACTAACTGAGGTGATAGATAGGCCAATTAGCTTTAGTATGGTAATCATTTCAGATGTGTACCTATGTCAGAATATAATGTGGTTGCTTTGGCAGCCCATACACTAGAATTAGAGAACTACAGAGATTAGTGTGGCCCCTGCTCAAGGTTGACATCCGAATTTGCGAAGCGTTTCATATTTAAGCAAACAAAGTATCATACTGTATGCCTTAAAAATATACACTTTAGTTTTATTTGCCAATTATACCTCAGTAAAACTCAGGAAAGAAAGCTGAACCTAGAATTTCCTGTTGCAGGCAATCCAGGCTTCAAAAAGTATCCAGGTTAGCTTTTAAAAAAGAAAAAGAAATCTTATTAGCTTCATTATGATTGAAAAAAATTAGTGATTACAGTTTGTTGAAAAAAGTTGAGTAAATGAAAGAAATCATGCATCTTTGAATCTGACAATGAATAAGGGACAGGCAAGAAAAAGAGTGCTAGGGACATATAGGTGTCTCAGCCAGTTAAGTGTCAGACTCATTTCAGCTCAGGACATGATCTATCTCATGGTGGTGAGATTGAGCCCCTCATTGGAGCCTCTGTGCTGGGTGTGGAGTCTGCTTGGGATTCTCTGTTTCCCTCTGACCCTCCCCCACATGTACACACATGCACACAATCTCTCAAAAAAAGTGCTAAAGTGTAGTTGTAAAACAGATGATTTTCCAAAAATGTCCATTCATAGTGCTGTATACTAATCAGCCCAAGCGTTGTAAGTCTTATCTTGGGGTTAATCTAATTGTAAACTATATACTAGGTTTTGGTCATACTCCAGTTGAATACTTGGAAGGACACATGCAAATGTTTACAGAATGTTAAGTGGTTGGAAATGTTCAGAAGAACAATATTTGTCTGAGAAGAGGGAAAGAAATCCATGCTATATTTTTGAAATAGATCATGTGAAGTCAGGGAAATCATGGGGGAAAACCTTTGGTTTCCAAAGAAATGGAAAACCTACAAATGAGAACATTTCAGGATTATAAGGAATGAGGTAATCTCAGAATCTAGTAAGAGTTTATTCAAACAGAATTAAAGTCTCAGTAAAGGCTGAAACTATACTTGTCCATTCCCGGTTGCTTCAGCAGTAAGCCCACTGTATAGTACTAGAGCAACCCACGTGCAGTGTAAAACAAGCATTAATCACAGGGGCACTCATTTAGCTTGGAAAGTTCCACATTTAGGGTAAGAAATTGGGGTGAATTTGTGATAGAGAAAATAAATAACTCCTTGAGGAAAAGGAATTTTTGGGTATGCTGTCTATCCAGTGACCTCAGTCAGAATCTATGTAAGTATAAATCATGTGCTTGTGTGTCCACATTATAATCATTAGCTGTTGCTACTTCATCATCTTCAGAAGGCTTCTTTGGATTTGGAAAAGGTGTCAGCTCATGCCAACAGCATGTATTATTTTGCATTGGAAATCTTCTCCATATATCAAATTCCAACTATTGTGGCATTACTTCCTTGAGTACAGACACCATAGTTTTAATGTTGCATGAGGCTGTACACATAGTAAGCGTAAAATAAAAATTTCTGAAGGATAAAGAAATAAATAGATACAATTTTAGGATGCTTAAATTCAAAATGCACAAACTGAACTTAGTAACTCAAGAAATATTAAATATGTGTATTATTTCATTTTGTAAAGAGAAAAACTTTAAATTATGCAGTACAGCTTGAATCAAAAATGCATTTTCTTCCAAGTTACCACAAGCATCTAGGTTGCTGATGTTATATTCAAACCAGCTAAAATATCAGTTTTCCATTTTTTCCCTGAAACACGATATAGAAAATTTTATATAGGAAGGGGGAAGATTGTAAGGGGTGGAGAAGAGAGTTGACAGATAGGGGAAGGGAATGACTATCTTTCTTTACTAAATGACTGGACAGGCAGAGAAAATTTTGACACTCCTGGACAGGTGATGACATCTAAAATGACATGTCAAAGCGCTGAAACAAATGATAAATGAATATGAGATCCAAATTTCTTATAAATACATGTAATAAAAATATTTCAGTTTAATGCATTTCATTGTTTCTATAATTAACTGTTCTTTTCCATTTTCTTCTTTCTTTCCTTTCTTTTTTGTATCATTGCGTTCAGCTCTACATGTGAAATCTGAGCCTTAGCAATGCCTTGGAGATATCGTATGGATGGATAGGAAATTGCTAACAATGCAAGCCAACTTAAAACGGAAATAACAGAAATAGGTCATGACCATGATTGTCATAGCATATGTTGCCCAGGGCTTTATCCTGCCATCTCAAGAACCTTCTGCTAATAGAGCAGAGCTGTCAGGCAAGGCCATCATATCAATCTTCTCATGTTACTTTAATGCTGCTGTCCCATGACTTCTGCTTTACAAAGCATATTTCATGGGTGACTAAGCTATGTTTATGAGATTAGCAGGAGTGAATGTAAATGTTTGGACTGGGAAGTTAGCCTTACAAATAATTTAAGAAAGAGGATAGAATTAAGGTCTCAGAGGATGGCAAATTTTCATAGTAACTTTACCTCCCCTGGTAAAGATGTAGTCTAAAGAACCAAGATGAAAATGTCTCCTATGCTATTCTACAGGTTTATTTTGAAAACAGATTCCACACAATTAAAGTATAGAATATAACTTCCATTTGAATATTACTGATCACTGATACTCATACTGACCAGAATCAGGAATATTATGTTAATCATGCTAATGCTTTTCTCACTCACTGATGGTTAGTCATTCACTCATCTATTAAGAATGGTCTTAAGATCTAGTAATTACTTTTTTACTGTTCATTACTTGGGCTACAAATAAAACCAAAGCACACAATTATTCTGATTTTATAGATAGAGAAATATAGGTATTAATTAGTAGCATCTTCCACTGACAGGTGTTAATATTTCTTCATGATCAATGAAATTTTTTAAATTACTTCCCATGAAAGCATTGCTTAGTTCTTAACTGAAAATATCTTATTGGTGCCGGTTAAATTATTTTCACATTTCTATACTCCTGCAAGGCTTCATTTCATTTTTTTTCTGATTATTATTGTTATAATCAGTCTCAGGTTTTCTACCTTTTAAAGAAAAATATGTATATTTGATTATTTTACTGTCAATTTGAAAACAAACCAAACAGAAGGAAAACCAATTATGGAGTAAATCACAACTGATGCTCTTTCTGATGACAAAGTATCCCTATGGAAATTTAAGCTTTACTATAAATAAATGCAAGAGTTTACTCACATCCAGCATATGGCAGATACATTATGGAGATATGTAAAACTCTTTGTCCAAAAGGTGTTTTCCTGATTGATCTTCATCTCCTCTTGTCTTAGCTACAGTTTGCTATTACTTATTCTTCTTGCAGGTTTCTTTGGGATATATATTTTGACTATCAGTTTAGCCTACTAGTCTATGAAGATTCTGCTTTCTTAATGTAGATAAGACAATGCAAGAGGATGATACACTCATCTTCAGGACCAACAAAGCATGAAGCTACGAACTTGAGGCTAATGTTTGGGAAATATAGTGCAATAGTGGCTCAGTCATTCAAGTGTCCAGCTTCAGCTCAGGTAATGATCTTATAGTTTGTGGGTTTGAGCCCCACATCAGACTTCATGCTGATGGTGCAGAACCTGCTTGGGATTCTTTCTTTCTTCCTCTCATCTAGCCCCGTCCCCACTCACCTGCTCTCTCTCTCTCTCTCTCTCTCTCAAAATAAATAAATAAACTTAAAAAGATTTATAATCATAAATTGATACTAGCCCAGATCAGTGTACATAATCAGTGTCCCTTAGAGTCAACAAATAGACCATGTGACAGATGAATTTCTACATGGAAGGAAGGAAGAAATTCTTTTAATCAACTAGAGGGCAGCATGATTCCCTGAATATCTGAAGTGAAGGACATGAAAAATCTTAACATGGAAGACATGACATGGGAAATGATAGGCTTTGAAGATAAACTTCACCTATTTCAAAATTTGGTCTGGATTGGATTGAGTTCAGTTTGTGTGATTCAGCAGGTAGTGCAAGGCCTTTTTTTTTTTTTTTTTTTTTTTGCTGATGCATATTCTTAGACATAAATGACAAAAGATTTGGTTAAAGAAAAATGAAAAGGGGTAAATATTTCTAAAAAGTCTCCTTTGAAATAGTGACCTCCTTGCCTCTTATTAATATTAAGCCATCACCACACAAAGCAGACATTCCATTTATCTGTAGTCTGGTGGCTGGTAATTAACATTTCTCTTCAGATTCATCAATTTTAAGCCTTCTCAACAATAAATAAATTGACTCTGCTTGACTCTAGTAGAAAGTCTTAGAATTTATTAATTTACTCCAAAAATATCCAATCACCAGAGGAAGGTATTCTTTCAATACCATCAGTACCCAAAATGCCTTTCCTATATTCTTACCCAGCAAACTACACCTAATAAGTATTAAAACTATTGAAATACTGACTGAGTTAAAAAAATTAAGGAAATATGTTAAATGTGGTACAAAAGAGCATCCATTCATGTAATTTTTTTCGAAAAAAAGTGACAATATTCTTTTGAGAAGGATAGATTCCATTTATTTGAACCAAAAATTTCATTATTGGGTATGTGTTTTCCAGGTATACTGTATATGTGTGCAAAGACAAATGTAGTAAGGTGTAGGATAAAATGTAGTAGGATGTAGGATAAAATTATTTGGAATACCAAAACACTAAACACAAAGTAAATGTCTTCAATTAAAAAAAAAAAAAAAAACGTTAAAAACATTTTACCTCCACAAAATAGTAACCATGAAGCCATTAAAAAGAAATATGTGTTACAATATGTGTGTGTGAATGTGCACACACACATATATAAAATGTACATAAGTATGCATCATGTTTATATATGTGTATATGGTATGTGTGTATATATGGTACGTATATATATATAATATAGATGTATTTATCATACATGTGATAACATATATATGGCACACACAGATATGAAAAGAACTCAAAAATATACAATTTAAAAATGCAACATACAGAGAAGTATTACATACTATCCATGTTAATCCTAGAAACCATTCTAATTTCTGTCAGCCAAGATATGAGTAAGTGAATTGTGTTCTGAAATATAATAGAACACTAAACAGCAAAGGAAATGAATGAACTATAGCTATGTACAATATGCTTGTATTTGAAATACATTGTCTATATTTACATTAAGAGGAGAATGTGGCATATTTATAAATGTCTGTGCTTACATATATGTAATCGTCTAAAGGACAACCAGTAAGTTGAAATGAGTAGTTACGCTGGGGAAGAGACATAATATATTATGTCCATATTGTCATCAGGCAAAACACTAGCCTGGTAAGTTTATTTTTTTCTCATCAAGAACTGCTTTTCAATTATTTTGTAAAAGGGCTAAGCTTTTGGAAATATCTTTTTATTCTTTTGTTAAATTAGAAAAATATCAGGTGTGTGTACTTGGTTTTTCTCAATTGTGTAAATATATTTGAAGTCTAGTCAAAAGAAGTTTTCAATTAGCTACCTTGAAATATTTTGTATTAATCAAGTTCCACTACATAAACTTTTATAATATATTGCAGCACTGAAAGCAACAAATTGACCTAACAGCACAAGAAGATGAATTAACCAAATGGAATGAATTTATTAATTTCTAATTGTATCCAAGTTACATTTCGTAGTTTATTAGGGGAAAATGACACCAGAACAAAAAGCAAAATAAATGTTAAAAATAAAATATTCTAGTAAACACATGCCATTACTTCAATTACTTGTACTGGACAATTTTTTTTTTGTAGCTATAGAAGACATTTATCAATGCAGTGAGAATGCATTTGTTTTGCATTGGAGACAATAGCCCACCCGTCTCTTACTTGTCTATTACTGGTGTATTGCTTCAGTTTAAGGTGAGAGGTGATTCAGCTGAGTCTTCATCTCTGTGTTCAGACTTCAGGGAAATCTGAAGGTGTCTTCTGAAATCGGAAGTCTGTTCTAAACTTGTTTTATGAGAGCGACACACAATAAGTAGTGATGAATGAGTTTCTCCTTGTGGTCATGAACTTTTGCAGAAATACTCCATTAAGTTTAAATCTTTTGAAAATACCGTGCTTCAAAAAGGGGCTAGCAAAAGATGGAAAATAATCCTGTATTTCTTAAAGAGATGCTTCAGCATTTCAGTATACGATAAGAATTTGAAAATATTCTTTAGGTTTAATTTATACAGCTATTTCATTCCTTGGCCTGCAGTGCGGTCGAGTCCATGTTAATATGGTCCAGGCTGCTGATTAAGATTCAATAAGCAGTTGAAATAAAACAAACAAGAAGCATGGATCAAAATATGACTTGGAAACAAATCCAAAATTGCTGCAAGTAGTTCAGTTAATTTCATGATTGAATGTTTTACAGATTTTCAGTAGAATCAGTGATTGCTTCTTTGAAAGCTCACACCTTCAGCTGCCTGTTCATTTGGCTCTAGACTCCCCAGCAGTGGAGACTGGGGAAAAGAATCTAAGAATGTGGGAACATGTGCCTATGTACACTTTCTCTGTCTTTTCCCATTCTGGGAAAATAGTCATTGTTATTCTGCCCACAGGAGAGATTGCCATTTTGGTTAATGCTTTTCAGAATGTGTAGGATGCAGGTTAGGAACTTAGGGCGACTTGGATACAAACCCTAAAAAGGGATCTTTATGCATTTTGTGAACTTGAAAACTCTTAAATTTTAGTGACTCAATGTTCTTATCTATAAAATGAGAAAGATCATACTTACAAGTTTGTTTTTTCAATTAAAAGATATAATTTATGTGATACAGCAGATAGTCAATGTAGATCTGAAAAATTTGTGGAAAGATTGTTTGGTAATGATTATAATCAAATATTAAGAAGTATTATGTTCTTTGGTATAGTATGGCAAGGTATACATTCGTTCTTGCATTAAAAAACTATAATTTTCAATAATAAAATTAAAAATATTATAAATATTTTAATATAAAATATATAAAATAGACAATATATAATTTATTATTTTTTTCTTTGTTTTTCTTTTTATTTTTACTTATATGTATAAAAATATTTAAAAATTAAAAAATTAATATTAAACATAATGGATCAAACTTACAAAAGCAGCATACTTATATGTACTAGGTGCAAGCTTAATAAATATGTGCAATATTCTTATAAATACTATAAATTTATAAATTTACTATACTATAAATTTAACGATAAACATAAAAATTCTGAATAAATAGAGCCACAGGGATATATCGATAAGAAAAGTGAATTTTGCAAAACTGTAATTCTACCTCCCCAACAAATCTACAATAGTAGAATGGATGAGAGTTCTGATGAGAACGTTTTTCTGAGTTACAAACTGCCAACTTCTTTTTGGAGGTTCACACTGCAAAGACCGGAGAGAGATCTCTCTCCTGACTCCCATAGAACTCTAATCTTATTAATGAAGGCTCCACCCTTTAAATCTCACCTAATCTTAATTATCCGCTAAAGGTCCTACTTCCCATTATTATCACCCTGAAGAATAGGCTTTCAGTAGACAAATTTTGGAGGACACAAATATTTAGTCCATAACACTTATTGCCTAATAGAATGGGTAGCCTTTTCTCATTTCTCATTTTGTTAGCTTCTATCCACATTTTAGCATGTTCAAACCCATTCCTTCTTAAAACTCCTTCTTCTCTCTGATTCTCTACTTCCTCTCTCTGTCTGTCTCTCTTTCTTTTTTTTATTACACCTCAATAAATTTTATTTCATTTCATTTCATTTTTATTTATTTATTTATTTATTTATTTTTTACAAATTGTTTATTGTCAAATTAGTTTCCACATAACACCCAGTGCTCATCCCCACGAGTGCCA
>NW_024081581.1:90252-108036 GCF_003009895.1 Hyaena hyaena
GGGAGATTTTTGGTCACTGATTCGATTTCCTCACTAGTTATGGGTCTGTTCATATTTCCTACCTCTTCCTGTGTGAATTTTGGTAGTGAGTGTGTGTTTAGGAATTTGTCCGTTTCTTCTAAGTTGTCCAATTTGTTGGCCTATAATTTTTCATAGTATTCCCAGATAATTGCTTGTATTTCTGAGGGGTTGGTTGTAATAAGTCCATTTTCATTCATAATTTTGTCTATTTGGGTGCTCTCTCTTTTCTTTTTGAGAAGCCTGGCTAGAGGTTTGTCAATTTTGTTTATTTTTTCAAAAAACCAACTCTTGGTTTCATGGATCTGTTCAATTATTTCTTTGGTCTCTATGTTGTTTATTTCTGCTCTGATTTTTACTATTTCTCTTCCTCTACTGGGTGTAGGGCGTTCTTGTTGCTCTGCCTCTAGTTCCTTTAGGTGAGCTGTTAGATTTTGGACTTGCGCTTTTTCTAGTTTCTTGAAATAGGCCTGGAGAGCAAAATGTACTTTCCTCTTAGGAGTGCCTTTGCCGCATCCCATAGATTTTGGATTGTTGTGTGTTCATTTTCGTTTGTTGCATATATTTTTTAATTTCATCCCTAATTGCCTGATTGGCCCATTCATTCTTTAGTAGGGTGGTCTTTAACCTCCATGTTTTGGGGGGTTTTCCAGGCTTCTTCTTGTGATTGATTTCAAGTTTCAAAGCATTATGATCTGAGAGTGTGCATGGTATGATCTCAATTCTTTTATATTTATTGTGTCTCTCTCTCTCTCTTTCTTGAAGCACTGTGCCTATTTGATTAAATAGTGTTGTTTCATTTCAGAGAGTTATATAATGTATTTTTAATATTGACCAATTTGGGCAAGCTAATTTCTCTGAGGTTCATCATGGATTTGCTAATGGCTATTTCATCATAGGCTTTAAAGAAACTTAAAGAGAAGTAGGACATACAAATAATGCTAATACTTATTAGCCTATACTAGGTATGTGATAAATATTAATCTTTTTTTTTTTTTTTTTTTTACCAATCTACAATCTGTTGTATGTTTGTTTACTTGCTTATCAATGGTAAAGGTATTTGGCAAAAGTTATGGCTAACTCAATAAACATTAATGTAAACAGGTGAATTCTGTACTTGTGCCACTCAAAAGAAATCTCAAGGTAGTTATTCAAAAGATGGTATAAAAATTAAGTAACATAATCACGACTTATGTTCATTCTGCCTTTCCACTCAATCACCTACATGTGTGTCGGGGCCTGTAGTTGCTTTCTTATGTCTTCACTAGTTTCAAGATGGATATTGCATTTTCAGTATCATGTACCTTTCTCAATTAGGAGAAAGATGAAGGATAAAAATTCTTACACTTAATACATTTTACTTTAAATTTGAAAAGTTTCATCTTATCCATGTATATCTAGATAATATTTGACAGTACTATATCTATGTCCATCTCTAGCAACAGGGAATGTTAGACAGTTAAGCTATCCATCTGGAATATAAAAAGGCCAATAACAAGAGGGAAGTGAGTGGCCTTTTCATTGCTCTTCCACGGGGACTGCCCTGGCTTCCATGATGGAATGTTATGCTGGCTTTCCTTCTTGCTCTCCAATAGCAGTGCCTCTATCTTTTGCTCCTCTTGTCGCTCATCTCCAGTTCTTCTGAAATCTGACTGCATTTTACTTTGAACCACAATTCAAAGAACATAACTTAATTTATAAATTAATAAGCATCTTTTAATTTTACACCATTGCACTGCAAATGTTAGACTCACTTCATCCTTCAACAGTTTTCATAAGGCTTGATCAAGCTCCAGAGGTTCATCATTTCCAGTTTCTCTTCCCTGATCAGATCTCAATAGTAATGAATGAAATGAGAATTATTTAGGTCATATATCTTTAGGAAAATAACATAGCCCAGTCTAGCTAATGACAAAATAAGAAACAAACCCACATGGGAGTGAAATTTATTTTTTTTTCTAAAAATTTTTAAATGTTTATTTATTTTTGAGAGACAGAGTGGGAGTGGGGGAGGAGCAGAGAGAGAGAGAGGAAGAGACAGAATCTGAAGCAGGCTCCAGGCTCTGAGCCATCAGCACAGAACTCAATGTGGGGCTCGAATACACAAGCTGTGAGATCATGACCTGAGCCAAAGTCAGAGGCCTAACGGACTGAGCCACCCAGGTGCCCCAAATTTACCTGTTTAGAAAAGCAAACCATGCTAGTTTTCTGGTTTACTTTTGCCTACTTTTTCTTTTGTATTCCAGTTGCCTAAACACCACCTTTGGGTACCGTCAGTTAATGAAAATGTGTATTTTAATAATGGAAAAAGCATGATTTTTGAAGTCAAAAGTTTCATTTGGGGATTTCACTTCCCCACATTTTAAGCCCCATGGCCTTGATATTTTTCTTGTCTTTAATGCCAGCTGCTTCACTTTATAAATTGATAATGATAATGTTACCCATAATGGTGGTGTAGATAATAAAAGTGATAAAATCTGGTACATAGAACACAAACTGAACAAATCTTCCTTAGTTTTACATCAATCAAATAATATGTTGTTTCTTTAAACAGCATTTTAGGATGTTGATTTGAAGAAAGTATATATAGTAAATTTTAACTAGAACTTAAAATCTTTATTGTTTTCATGAGGACATGAGTTTTTAACCTATTGAAATACTGTGTCCCAAAGTTTCCAATTTTTGCATGTTTTTCCATTTTCTGCTGAAAGAAGTTGTTTTATGTGCTTGATAGGTAATAGAGAGGAAACCCAAAAAATAACATGTGGGAATTTCAAATACAAACACATTTACTCCAATACACTAACATCAATCATAATTATTCATTCTACTCTGGAGTCCTGTCACACCTGTTGCAGTGCTGTGTTCAATAATAAATGATGTCTGGTGTGAAGACAAAAGGAAATTGTAGGTGAGGTGGCAATCTTCAGGACAAACTAGGAAGATGAGTGCTGTGAATTTTCAAAGAATTGTGGGGAAATGAGTTTGCTCATTTTCAAGCTCATCCCGATAAACATATGCAACTATCTTAATTTCTTAAAAAGCCAAAGCTACAACTGATGGTTTGACACTTTTTTTTGACAAATTCCTATTAAAACATCAGGCAAATTACTCTTTCATTTTTTAATAATATATAAAATATTGAAAATAGAAATATTTCACACTTGCATGTGTTGTTTAATATTCCTCATCTAAAATACTCCCCTGCTTGCCTTTTGACTCATTTTTTATAGAGTTAGGAAATAAAAAAAATGTTCTTCTACTGGTATGGCAAGTCTCCCTTTGAAAGTAGTACATCAAACTCTTACCTGATATTTCGAGTTGTACTGACCACATTAATACCTAGTATATGCCACCTTAGATTTTTCACTGCTGTTTTGAAAGTGTTAATCTTGTCTCTTTTTATCTCAGACTCTGAGCACCATTCTGCTAACCTTATTTCCTCAAATGATTAATGTTCTCTCTTACCATCTAGAATTTGTTTACATGGCCCCTTCTGTCTGGAATGGACTTTTCCCTCCTATTGACATGGCTGACACCTTTTCAGTCTTTAGGTTGCAGTCAAAAGGTTACAACTTCCAGAAGGCATTCTCTGACCTTCTACACTATTTTGGTCTCCTGAAATATGTGTCCATAAGACTCTCTGCATTCTTCTGTCATAACACTAATTGGAATTAGTCATAAGTAAGATTTTAATCATCTGCCTTTCCCAGAAGCTCTTGAAGGCAGAGGCTGGATCTGTGTTATTCACTGCTTCAAATATGCAACCTTGTACTGTGTCTGGCAGAGACATTATGCTTAACAAATGATTATTGAACTTAAACAATGGGTTTTCAAGCTACCTAAAAGCAGAGATTCCAGACTCTACTTCCTCTGTACCCTCTAAATAACAATGCACTAGATTCTGGAGTAATTAGAAGTCCTCAATACTTATTAAATGCATTCCAAGAATCTTAGAGCTAGAAGGTGTTTTATAAACAGTGTAACATAAAATCATCAATTTATAGTAAGTTATAGAAGCAGAAGACCAAAGGCCAAAAGACTGGTTTGGTTTAACAGACCATAATTGAGATTCAGATATTCCAATCATTTAATAAGGTTTTTGGCATATGGATAGAACTAATTTCAAAGTTAAAGTGTATTGTGTAGCCACCAAAAGTCTTCCATTATTATGATAACCAAATGTCATTTGCAAGTTATTTCCTTAGTGTCGATAATGATGGTTTCTAATGGATACAAAGCCATTATAGAAATTCTCAAGAAGATTGTTAGATTTGGGAAGTTTGTCAAGATTTTCTACAGTCTGATCCCATTGGTATAAGTGAAAAAACTTTCAAAAAAGTAGTTTCTTGTTTCCATCTACTCCACATAAACACACGTGTGTACACATACACATGAACAGACATTCCTCTACTGTTTGACTATGCTTCAATTTAGAGAAAAGATTTTAAGGCAGTAAAGTTTGAGCAATTTTTCTGGTACATATAGTAATGGTCAATTTTCTTTACTGCTAAGTTATTCCCTTGGCTTTTAGTTAAATATCGAGAGTAATGAATTTATCCTCTGAGGGAAATAAAGGAGCTATATAGTACTCTGCACAAGTCATCCATAAAAGTTCTATGAAAGAGTTAAAGTTTTTCTAAGCGACTTACATACCAAAATGTTTAATTGGGTCCATCATGTAAGGAAAAAAGATATTCATCATATATACTTTCTTTTTTCTTTAAGAATGAAACCACAGAACTTGACAAGACATTTTCTATGTTAATTAAAATTTTGAATATTTTTCCTAACTTAAAATGCTGAACTCTTTTGTAGAGACATGGTGCAATTTCACACATCCCCTTCTTATTTTATGCCTGACAAATGATATATATAAATGCTAAGGATAAAACAAGTCCTTTGCTCTTTTTGCTACATGAAAAGTTGCCTATATCTGTTAATGCCTTTTTCTCATGTTTCCCATGTTTCTCATGTGGTCCTAGTAAGACGTATCTACCTTTCTGCTTTAAAACTACCTTGCTGGAATACCTCACGTTAGGCAGAAGCCTGGTTATGATTTATTGGTAAACAGAAAAAATTACCATGAAATATATGGCAACTTCAAGCCTGAAGAGTTGTTGTAGGTGGAAGTTGTGATAGATTTCTTCCACCCATGAAAAAGGAAATAACTCAGCTTCCACGATATTATTCTTCAGATAGCAAAGCAAGATGACAAAATGTGATTTTATATAATTAATTATTTTATCAACAATTATAATTTAGACATGTTTAGAACCTAGAAGTCTAATGAGTTGTTTTTTACTATGAAGAGTTTGTGGAAATTCAAACAGATATTGGTGGATATCTGAATTTGACATTTTATGCTGACCACAATTCAAATAGTGTATCTAAAGGTAACATGAATACCTAATTATGTGTGGGCATATCTGTGTGTTTGTGCATGTGCTGAAGAACTAATAAATTCTCTCCTTCCAAAAACCTCAAATATCTCCATCATGAATGGATTAAATTAGAGGAAAAGAGATGAGACCTGCAACAGGAAAGGATTGCATATTGTTATTATAAATGTGTAGCATAATTTTTAATCCTTTACTCTCATTTAATAAACTTGTGATGGCAATGTAGGTATAATTAGAGCTGTCAATATTGAATTCCACATGTGCACTGCACTATGAATTTAATTTAAATTTCTCTATTCCTGCTTTTCCCTTCCCGTCACCACTGGGAGAGATTGAAGCACTTGACTGGTGCTGTGGTAAATTGGATCCTAATAAGTATGATGCTTTACTGCTTCTTGTTTTTGCTAAGATACAACTGCACTATTTCAGAAGAACTCACCTGGGCATTAATTCAACAAGAAATGTTGGGATGAGCATTATATTTTCCACGTTTTGATATCTCAGTGAATGACTTGCATATAAAAAGGTCTGGCAGCTGGTTTTTATCATTCACTGATGTGCTTGTCATTTCAGCCTCAGGTTTGCCTGACTCACCTCTGGGAGCTTAGAAATTATATTCTCTCACTGTTTCAAATTATTTGAGATTACAATTTTTCGATCTAAAAGTAAAGCATAAGGTAACTGATTAACATGCTTCAACGTGAAGGAATTGATTTAAGAAGGCATCTGAAAAATATCAACATCACAGGTCTTGCTAGGCCTTGTTTAAAATTATGATCATGTCTTAGAAATCAACACCGATGCTATAAAGTAAACAATTAAAAACACACGACAATATTTTTTAAAGTTAAGGATAAAATGTTCCATGAGACAGAGTCTCGTTAAATATTTTATAAATGGATATATTCAAGAGTGATATGAAATATAGGACATGCTGGCAAGAATCAGAGCACGTATAACTCTCACACTCTATGTGTAAGCATATGACTGGGGACAGCCACTTAGGAAGAGTCTGGTAGTGTTTGCTATAAATCTGAATGTGTCCATGATGGTGCAACAGAAATACATACAGATGTGGTCCTAGGATATGACCACATAGAAGAATTTCATAGCAACATGTTCGTATCAGAAGCTGGACTGGAAAAAATGCAAATTTTCATCAAGCAGAATGCATAAATTGTAAGATAAACACAGGATGCAACACTATTCAGCATGGAGAGTGAACTAACAACTGTCACATTGGTTAATATTACTTAATCTTACAGATGCAATAATAAAACAGAGAGAAAGACTCCATGCTGGTCAATTACATTATATTGAGTTTGGAAAGAGTAAAATCTAATCTAAGGTAATAGAAGTCACTTTGGCAGGTTACCTATGAGGGAGCTTCTGGAGTGGTGATGACGTTCTCTGTCCAGAGCGGGGTGGTAGTTACATTCAACATTTTGTTTTGTAAAAAAATTCTGAGCTGCACACTTACCATTTGCACGCTTTTCTGTAGATATGTCATCTTTCAATTTAAAAAGTTAATTTTAAAAGGGGAATGTGAAATGCAACAAAAAAGAGAAATTCCTGTGTAAAACTAGGTCCTTATTTTTTTTCCTTTCTTTGTTCTCCATGGTCCTTTGTATATATTTTTATTTCAGTACATAAAACACTTTTATTATATTTTATTTTTATTCAACTATATGGTAAAGTTAAGTGTGAGACCACATATTATTATTCTTGTATACCCATGATCTATCACAGTGCCCTTCACAAGTTAGGTTTATTTAAAAAAAAATAATAATAATAATATATTAAAAAAAACTAACATTTGTTAAGTGTTGACATCATATTGTTGTAACATGTGTATTTTTTATTTAAGTTTTATCTGATTTATCTGATTATCTGATTTGGTTATCATTATCTCTATTTTCCAGATGAGAAAACTGAAGAACTTGGTGGTGCAGTAATTTGCTCTAGGATACACAGCTCGTAAGTGGCAAAAACAGGATTAAAATCCAGATTCTAGATCTTAATTCTAAACTACTAGGATATAAAGGGCAGGAAATTAAATATGTCATAACACAGGCTTGCCACACACTAAATGCTTAATTAATGTGAGCTATGAAAACAATATACAGCCCATAGATTCATGTAACACAGTGATTATTCTTCTTGTGGAAGTATAGAGGCTGGGACTAAGCAACTACATTTATTTACACACCACACACTGTGGTGGGGTACTGAAGATAAAGTGAATTAAAACCTCAGATGAATTCCAAATGTTCAAAGACTGAAATTTAGTAGCAAAGGCAGGAATTAACAAAATCATCACATTTGTTATAAATGTTGTTAAGGAAATCTATTGAATGCATAAACATACCTACTAGGGTGCCAGGTGCACTCAAGAAATCCAGGATGCTATGGGGCGAACAACCACAGAATCCCTAGGAGATTGCTTGGAGTGAAAGGGGAGAAGAGCTATTGAAAGAAATTGTGGCTATAGAGATTTAAGGGATGGTGATACTATGTATAAAGGTCAGCCTCGCAAGTTTATCTTGAGAAGATTAAGTTCTATGTTTTGAAGAAAATGTTAGCAAAGTTATTTTAATGATTAAAAGAAAAAGTAGGCCATGAATTATCAAGGTCACAGAGATGGAATGAAGTGAAAAATACAGTCACCAAGGTTAGACCTTTCAATCTGTTTGAGTTTCTTCTCTATTTGAAGCCCATGAAGTATGTTCTCTTTAGCAACTGCAGTACAGTGACATAAACAATCTTGCAGTTTTTTTCTATACACAAAGCACATGATGACTCTAAGTAAGAGTTTATTCTCATGCTGCCTTTCAGCAAATCAAAGAAGCATAAGTTTTAGATGACTTTGCTATCCCCACTGTCCAAGTCAAAAGTTGGTAGGTGGTGGCTGAGTAGGGACAGCACTGGATGCTGCTAGAATTCTGAAAGCAACTCTCCTGAGCCAGATGGAACAATGACATTGCCTTTGTAACATTTTGACATTCATCACTTTCTGCCATGTCTCTAAAATAAAACCCTTGTGCTTGGGGATCTGACACATCATCATCCAATTATCACTGCAGGACTTGCCAACCACCTTAGCCAATCTGGGTGACATTGTATGGCTGAATACTAAGGCGGCAGGCAGAGTTCAGTATGAAGTTTGGTTTTTAAAATTTTTGTTATCTTGCCTAGTCATTCAAAACAGAGTTTATGTTTATAAACATGAATTTGTCAAACAGTGCAAATGTATTTCAAATTAACCTACTGTGTATCTGCTTTTTAAAGACCCAGTGCAAGAAATAGAACGTGTAACTATGACAGGCAGGCAGATTTAAGAAACAATTTTTGGAAACAAGAGTTAGAATGGAAAGCACAGTCTTGTGAAATAGTGGCCATAATTGTCCTCGAGGTGATCTAGGTGAGGCTGTGAGTATATAGGAGGAGGAAGATGCCAGCAGAAGTTGGACAGAGGATGTCTGTTTGGCTAAGACCCTATGATTACTCTATGATTATTCATTAAAAGCCATACTCTTAAGGTGTTCAAATAATAATTGTTAACAATGAATACTTAGTATACACTGGCATAATTCTAAGCAATTAAAAACATCCCCTCATTCAATCAACAAGACAAAAATGATATAATTATTATTACTTCCATTTTACAAAAAACCTAAGGTCTGAAGTGGAATAATGATTTATTGTTAGCTAGCGGCAATACTGACTGAAAACAAATCTGTTCACCCTTTTATCTGGTGACTCAAATTAGAAGTTTATGACACTTATTGCAAAGTAATTGTACGTCATGGCAAAATATCGTAAAGTTATTTGGATAATTTGGATTGAGGAAAGACAATTGTAAAGTCTCTCTGGTGAGAATCAAGCCTAAAGTAAAGGTCTCTATGTTGTATTTGATTATATTGTCTCCCCTCATCTGGTTCATTTGTCCTTTCTAGATTTTAAGGTTTTTTTTTTTAAATAATTTTTTTTAATGTTTTATTTATTTCTGAGAGAGAGACAGCATGAGCAGGGGATGGTCAGAGAGAGGGGGAGATATAGAATCTGAAACAGGCTCCAGGCTCTGAGCTAGCTGTCAGCACAGAGCCCGAAGTGGGGCTTGAACCCACAAACCGTGAGATCATGACCTGAGCCAAAGTCAGACACTTAACCTACTGAGCCATTTAAGTGCCCCTAGATTTTAAGGTTCTTTTGTTTAAATTCCAGAAAAATCAAGTCAGTAAAAATGGTACTCCCTAAAGCATCTGAAACGAACATTTAAAACATTGATAATGGTATGAATGAAACTCAGTGAATATTGGATTTCCTTTCTGTAATCTTACCATTAGGTCTCAAGGCACCTGGGTGGCCTAGTTGGTTAAGTATCTGACTCTTGATTTCAGCTTAGGTCATGTCCTCTCTGTTCCTGAGTTCAAGCCCTGCTTCGGGATCTGTGCTGACAGCTAGCTCAAAGCCTAGAGGCTGTTGGATTTCTCTCTCTGACTTTCTAGCTCAGAGCCTGGATCCTGCTTGGATTTCTCTCTCTGCCTCTTCCCCACTCTTGCTCTCTCTTTCTCTCAAAGTAAACAAATAAAGTTAAAATAATCCAGAACTTATTCTTAAATATTGAGAGAAAAAAAATAAAAAAACTAAAACACACTATCCTGGGTGGGGAGAGGTGGGGAGGAATGTTATGAAGACAAATCTTTTGTGATTTTTTGTCTTACCACAATTGTTATGTAAAGGAAGCATTTGCAGAAAAATTGACTGATTCCAAATTAGAAGGCTTTTAAAATTAATATTAAGGTGGTATACCACTATTTTGTCTATTGTTAAAATTTTCATTGCCTGTCTAATTTGGTCCATGCAAAACTGCATTACTTATGTATACCTATTCTTTGAGAAATTAAATATTTTGAAAAGGAAGAATGGGTCAAAAATGATAACAGTGATCAAGACAATTTTAATGTCCATCTCAGTTTGACCAAACTGAAGACACTCTCCCAACTCACTCAAGTTGCCTAATCCCTTGTTACTAGAATATTTCATATAAAAATCTTGAAAATTCTTTCTGTACCCTTTTGAGATGTATATATTTTTGAAAGCCTTTTGTCACTTTTACAATCCATCAATGACTTTCTCAAGGACCTGAGAGGTGGCCCTTGGAAATATAATCATCAAGGAAGATAGTGTCCCTATCTCACAGCCTCTGTGGGAGAACAGCGTGCAACTTCTGAGGGTGCCTTGCTCCAAGCTGTATAACTACTTCCTATCTTAAAGCTATGAAAAGTTTATTCTTTCTTTGAACAAAGTGAATAGGGCAAATACCAGACAGCCTACAGCTCCTCCCCCTTCCAATCTTTAGAATTCTCCTCTCTTTGGTTTAATGTAGTTGAGTTCAGTTACTCTACTAAATAGTGTTAAATAAAGTCTTCCTTTAACTGTTTAACTTTGTCTGGTACAGTTTTTGCTTTGACCATAATCAATAATCAATAGCATCTCTAAGAAGAGGAACAGGGTGTTTCTAGTCAATCACAATGCTTCATCCAGCAAAGGGCAAAGATAATAGAACAGAAATCACTCCTGCTTTGTAAAATAGAATGTGGACAAAAAGAGGTTTTGTAGTATAGTGGACTACAGTAAAATATATGGGACTTTGGAGTTAAGTGATCTGGAATTCTAATTATGCCTCTATATGACCAGTCCATATATGGCCCAAGGCAGGCCTCAAGTTTGTAGCTATACACTTTCACCCTACATGTGGGCTGTGCACATTCAGCAGGGGCTGATCAAGAATATGATTGTTTAAAAATCTGTGGGCACTGGGTGGCTCAGTTCATTGAGTGTCTGACTTCAGCTCAGGTCATGATCTCATGGTTTGTGAGTTCAAGTCCTGCATCAAGCTCCATGCTAACAGCTCAGAGCCTGAAGCCTGCTTTGAATTTTGTGTCTTCCTCTCTCTCTGCTCCTCCCCCACTCACTCTCTGTCTCTGTCTCCTTCAAAAATAATTCAACACTAAAAATTTTTTTTAAGTAAAATATACAATTAATTCATGGTATATTGTATATAAATATGGAAAGGACATCTATGAATAGTTACAGAATATAATTATTTCATCTATTAATGACATTTGATAGCTATATATTGCAGATCCTTCTTAATAGTCCTTTAACAGCTATGGCAACAGGTCCCACAGATGGAAATCACAAAACCAAGGCAAATTATTCATCCTTTGTGGATATATTTTCATCATCCCAAACTATAAGTTCCTTAAAGTCTCTTTGCAGTCTAAAATCAGTATTATTAAACTTAGATGAATGCTCTTCAGTCCAACCAGTAAATTATTTATATTAATACATATTTTATATTAAATCTATTTGTTCTTTAGGGTTTTTTTTGGTATAAAAAAAGTTATATGTTAATACAATAAGCATAGGATGCTGTGTTTGATTTCTAGTGCTGTGTAGCATATTCCCACAAACTTAACAATTTAAGATGACACATTTATTTTCTCAGTTTCTTTGGGCCAGAAGTCTGGGTAGGCTCAACTGGGTAATCCATTCCAGGTATTACAAGATTGAAAGCAATATGAGTAAATGAAGCTGTTATCTGGAAGCTCTAGAAAGAACCCATTTCTGAGTTTATTCAGGTTGTTGGTAGATTTCAGTTCCTTGCAATGTAGGACTCAGGCCCCTATTTGCTCACTGGTAGTCAGCTAGGATCTACTTTCTACCCCTAGACTTAATGCCCATATTCCTTTGTACCAGCTCTTCTAATCTTCAAAGCAGCAAAAGCATACTGAGTTTTTCTCACACTTCAAATTTTTCTGACTTCTGATATCAGCCAGAGGAAGCTCTCTGCTTGTGAGCATTCTTGTGATTACATTCGGCCTACCCAGATAATCCTGAATAAGTGTCTTATCTTAAAGTCAGCCAATCCACATAATGTAACATGGTCACAGGAGCGATAACTCACATATATGCAAATTTTGAAGATAATGTCTGTTCAACTTTGAGGGGCCATTTTGGAAATTCTGCCTACCACACATGGTTATACAGCATTGTATTTATACTGAAAAACCAGTTTCAATTAAAAATGTATTACAGAAAGCTCTATTTTAAAAATGGACACAAAATAATAATTAAAATAATGCCTTATAATTGTTAAAAAATTACTGTGAATCTGCTACTCTACATACTGTTTTAAGTGAATTGTTTCACCTAGTTCTCACAAAAAACACGGTAGTGAACAGGCATCATCTTCTATTTTATAGGTAAGAAAACCAAAGAAAAGAGATATTAAAAATGTGAACCTAAACTCATGGCTAAGAATAGTTCAAGCTTTACACACACACAAAAAAGATAAAACTCATGTACTATCAGTAGACCTACTAAAAGTCCTTATAGCTCAGTAATCAGTCAATATCTTACTCTAGTTTCTGTACCTTATTATCTAAGTGCAATCCAAATTTGAGACTATACTTGGTCAAAATTCTGTTTGGAAGCTGAACTTTAAAGTTATTTTGAATTTTTCAAAAACACTGTGACATCCTGAATAATTTTATATACAATGGTGCAACCAAACATTCCTATATTCTCCAGATTTTAAACACGAATGATTGTATCTTACCTTTTGTGGATTCACCCCTAGTTGAAATAAATTTCCACATATTATATAATAATTATTCTTTCTATCAGTTATACCCAGTAGGTCTAACCAACCAAAATAAGATGAGACTTTAAAAAGCAGAGGAAATAAAATCAGCATCTAAATCTTTCTTCTGTGGCTCATTTGCTATAGGATATAATAAATTATTGACTCTTCTTCTGTGATGGTTTTCTCATTGGTGAAATAATGATAATGACCCACTTAAAATGAAGTCATGAGTGAAAAAAAACTAATAAAGGTTTGAAAACTACTTCAAAGACATCAAGTGTTCTAACAATTAATAATGATAGTAATAATAATTTACTTCTGCCAACCCGGGAATTGTATTTCTCATTGTTTAGGTCATTATTTTAGGTCATATTCTTTTAGATACAGAATTTGTGCAATCTTTTGGCATCCCAGGCTATATTTAATAACATGATTCAAGTGATTCTTATACTGTTAATACTCAAAGATTACTAATTTCCCTTAGAATTTTAAAAGCTTCTCATGAAATAAGAAAATAAGAATTCTTATTCCAGTAATGTTCTTTAAAACATAAATTAATTTAAAACATTAAAAAAGTAGAAACAGCAACCTAGAGCAAATGCTATAGATAATTACTTCATTACTTTGCTTTTAGTGTGATTCAGACTGCTACTTTGTCTTTTTTATGTAAAATATTTAGAAGAATTATAGAATCAACAGAGCAGAAGGGAAATAAGATATCAGATTCAGATGCTATTTGTTGAAAGGAAAAAACAAATGAATAAATGTATGCATGCATGCATGCAAGAATCTATTCCAGCTTTCATCCTAACATAAGAATCTTATTCATTCTGCATCTGGTAGAAAGCTTTGTGGGCAGAGAACTAAGTCCTTTGTTTTACCCACATTAAATAGTGGTCCTTGCATTGAACTAAATATTGTTCCTCTCTATTTTCCACTCATTTGTGTAAGATCTCTTTTAATTTACAGAAAATCCACTTTCTCTTCTTGAGATGAAAAACTATTTGCTGATATTTAGTAAGACCACATTTAAATGTACCCTTTTAAAACATTTCTAAAGCTTTTGTTTGTTTTGTTTTTCTTCCTATTGCAAAATGTTACCTTCTAGGCTACCCTCTTCTGGACACAGGATATCACTATTACTTTAAAAACATAATACCAATATAGAAATAAACGTCAGTTAGGGTACTCTGTTTTCTTAAGACCCAGAGAAATGTCCTTCCTGGGAGCATACATCACATATCTGGGTGAATCTTTTGGTCTCAGAGATCTACATTATTCCAAAATTTGGTCCTAAAAGCAATATCCCATTGAAATAACTACACTCATATGGTTGAGAATGACAGTTTCTCAATTAGAGCGGTTTTGTCATGGAGTTTAAATGGATGTGAATACAAATCATTTAAACTAATATTTTTGGAAGCTAGAATTGTTTTGTGAATTTCTCACTACTTGATTCCAAGTTGACCTTAAAAACATACAAAAGAGGTTTCCTTGTTTTTGTTTTTGTTTTTTTTTTGTTTTGTTTTTTAATCATTATGGCTTAAGTTATATCAAAGACTGGAGGGTTACTCAGTTAATCCTGTTTTTTAAATCTAATTTTCCTGATAGTGTATACAATTTAGCTCAATAGAACTTCTTTTTCAGTACTATAAACATCACTTTCCTTCCATTCCCTTTTTAATCTTTATTTACTTTTATTACATACTACATGTTTTCACCTAAACATGTATCTCTGACTTGTGATTATGTGATAGTCACAAAAAATAAGCTTTAGATTCTAATACAGCAGTTCCAAAGTACAGAGTCAATTCATTATAAAAAAGACTGCAGTTTCATTCACATCATGCTTAAAATATTTGGATATTGATTTTAATGCCCAAATTTTTTTCTTAAAACGTAAATATATATAAGCAATTTCAAAATTGAAGCATTATTTCATTATACTTTATAAATTTCATTATTCTTTAATGCATTTCTGAGTTCGGAAATCCAAAACAGAAAAAAAAAAATTAAACACTCTGTCATGTTTTGGGGCTATGTGTTCTTCCTCTGAATTTCTTACCTCCTAAAATTTTTCGGGTATTTTTCTTAGCCAAGTTTTCTTCTTTTCAACTTTTGTAGCTATGTGACTTTGCCATATTTCTGAAGATTATTCAGTACTTCACAGAACCGCTCCCTTGGGAGCCATCTGTAAATAGGAGGCTTGCTGAAGGTCTGAAGAAATATTTGATATGTTGCCATATATCTGAGTAACATAGCTGATCTGAAATTAAGTTTTAGACCTATGAAACAATCTTCCAAGGCAAATAATTCTTTGAAATAAAACAGTTTACATTTGGGAGAAATGTTAATTTTATAACACTAGATTTCATGCACCATGACAGTTTTGGCAGAAGGAGATTAAAACAACTAAGTTACTCATATCTTAAAAACATTGAATTTCAGAAGAAGAAAGTGTGACTTGTATTTCTTTACAGGACTGTTTTGTAAGATTAAAAATAAAAGATTGAAAACTTCTATAAAATTTAAAATGTGCAATTCAAATGCTTAGATGACTAAAGAATTTTTGAAAATGTGAAATGTCAGTTAAAAAATAGATCATAGTAAAAATGAACTCAGTTTGATCATTTTCTTAATTGAAATGCTCAAAAGCATTAGGAAATAATTGTTAGTCAAAACATCTTAATCAACATGCAGACAATACAGTAATGATGCCGTTGATGATAATAATAGAAGCAAAAACAATTGGGGCCATTTATCTAGTGATTGGTAAGTGCCCGATATTTTTTTGAAGCTATTAGACACACAGATGTCTTGATAGTCACACAGATGAAAATGTCTAATAGAGAGACACCAGATGAATGGATAGATAGAGAATGCATCCACATAAATATATATGTGTTTGTGTTCATTCTCACATAACCTATATCATAGTTACTAATAACATTTCCAGTTAGCAGATGAGGAAACTGATGCAGAGGGATCACTAACTTATCAGGCCACATGACAAGGTAATGTTATAAATATATTCTACTTAAACTTGCAACCCAAATAAGATATAGAAATATCATATAAAACAAAATATTTTGATAAGAAAACATTGAAATAAAAATTTAAGGAACTTTTCTAAGGGATGTTTCTACCAAAAATCTTTAGATAAATAATAAAGCAAAAACTAAAACTTTCCAAAGTTCTTGGCATGCATATGTATGACTAATACAAGTATGTTATTAAAACAAATATTTTGCAACATTTTCTTTCAATTACAATGAAAACTGAACATATACAGACCCATAAAATCAATATTCTGAGCTAACATGATGCACAGAAGAAAATTTGTAAACTTAAATAATAAAATGAAATATGGCAAATATCAAACTCTAAAAGATAGGAAGGAAAACAGTCATAATTTGTACCAGAAGAAAACAAGAGAAAGAACTTGATAAAAATAAAAGTGGAAGTTAATTAGTTGAAGAGAAAAAATCACTAGACCAAAATAACACAAAATAACAAAAAGCTTGGTTCTTTAAAAATAATTAAAAATATTTAACACAAGTTAACATAATAAAAAAATTTAAAAAAATAAAGTAAACAAAATATAAAGATATATAGGAAAAAGTGATATAAAAATGTGTTCACAATATACAAGTTTATATAAAATAAAATTTAAAAACAAATATTAAATTTCAAGAAAAATAAATTTTATCAAAACTATTCTATTTTCCATGGAAGATGTAAAAAAGTACTAGTACTCCCACCACCAGTTGTCATCGGCTCAGCAACTTTCACAAAATAATTCAACAAAACTATTAAAAATAATTAATGATTAGTGTTCTATAGCATATAAAAGAAAAAAATCTCAAAAATGACATTGGGGAAGCAAGTGAAACATTCAAAAGAAAGAATAATGAAGAGTATATAAAGAAGACAAAATAAACTGATTTTAATTGATAAATATCAAGGTAACAATCTTAAATAAAACATAAGTAAGCAATATAGAAGCACATTCAAGAATAGTGAAGCATAGCCATGTATATTACATGCAATATACAGATATTTTCAATACTAATAAATTAGTAAAATTATTTGTATTAGGAGGAGCTGGGCAAGATGGCGGAGAAGTAAGGAGCTCCGTACTTGCACTCGCGCCCATCCATCACACAGAAAAGATCTGAAGACATTGGAAACCTTACAAAACCTGAGAGATTGGGAGAAAAAAGACGCAGAATCCACTGAGAGAGCCTTCTAACCGGACTCCGGCTCAGAACACCCTGCGGGCAAGCCCCCGCCCATGCGCGCCAGCCCGACCCAGAGACGGAAGCAGCGATTCTGACTCCGCCCCCAGAGCTCGGCAGGGGGCCTGGAATTGCCTGAGGGGGTTGCCTGGGAAGCTGTGTCTAAGGCAACTTCAGCGGGGCGCTCGGACGGGGATTTGGAGATTGGAACTGCCCTGGGTTGAAGAGTGCAACCTACTTCGGCTGCGCCCCTGGTACGGGGAGTTTACACCCCCAAAAGAGTGAGGAGCAGCGCTTGCTTGAGAAGGGACTGGAGCACCGTCACTCTCCTCCCCACAACCGCCGAGGCAGAGCTCCCGCCTGAGGCATTGGATCACGCCACGCCCATCCCTGCCTGAGAGGTGCTCTCCTCCCTTTTTTTTCTTTTTTTCTCTTCCCTTTTTTTTTTCCTTTTTTTCTTTCTTTTTTTTTT